>NC_084509.1:2315000-2615000 GCF_024500385.1 Phyllopteryx taeniolatus | reverse complement strand
TGTTGCAGTTGGTTTTAGTTTTTTAGAAGGTGCACTCAGGAACAGTACCTCTGAAGCTTTTGCCTTTGCATTGTATTATGATGGAATAGTAGTTAACGAAGTGGGTCGTCTAGAGTTTGGACTTTCGATCATCTTCAATATTTGCTCAAGCTGACAAGCAAGCTAGTTACGTGTTACACTGATCCCATCTCACACAAATCTTTTGAAAAATCTCTTCTTTTAAGTACCAAAAAAAAAAAAAGTTACTTCTTCTCAGCCCCTGCTGTGTCTGAGCAGCCGAGCCAGTACTTGGCGATGGATCTGGGATAGGGAGGTATGGCCGGGTCCACTCTCTTGGTGCTGAGGTCCACTCTGTGGTATGTATCTGTACATGAGAGGGGGACACACACACACTTATTTAATTATTATATAACCTCTTGTGACTGTGGTGCTAGTTAAAGGTTTATATTGACTGCTGCAAAGCTGTTAACAGAACACGGAAATACTCAAGAAGTCAACGTGACAGCAACTTTGTCGTGTGCGCTATTACACTGCATGCAACGAGACCATCGCAACTAAGCTGCAGTAATATGAGTTGTTTGAAGCAGCGCATAAAGATTATATGTATGTAATTTTTTGTCTGCTTTGTTACACTGTTTGTGTTCAAATATGAGTTGTTTAGAGTTTTGTAACTACCAAAATATCAATGCTAGTTTTGTTAGCCCTTTAATGGCATTTCCCATTATGTGCTAGCATTAAGCTAGCAAACTCGTGGGACGTTATGTAGTTTGGTTATGTAATTCTTTATCTGTTTTTTATTATTATTATTATTTTTTTTAGTTTCACAGTAAACTTCAACTGTGAGTGGCAATGAACACAACAGTTACTTACACTTTCACACTTTGTCGTGAAGTTCACTACTGCCATCTCTAGGTGGAATGTGTGAAGCTCACCCGTATGTCAAATATTTTGCTCGCAAGGCAATCTAAAATAAAATCGGCTGAGCGACGGCGCGTAACTCGACAAACTCGAAAGTGGGGATATACGACAATACCTCCTCTGAAGAAGTAGATGCTCTGTACGGGCATAGTCCTCCAGTAGGGCCTGTCATTCCTGTATCTGGAGTCGTAGTTGCCTCTATTGTTCTGCCTGTAGCCGTCTCTGCGCCTGTCCTGGTCCCAGTCCTGATCCCACCGTCTGCTCCAGTCTCGTCCCATCCTATCCTGGTCCCAGTCCTGACCCCACCGTCTGCTCCAATCTCGTCCCAGCCTCTCCTCCATCTCCATCCTCTTCTCAGCCAGCCTCAGGCCCATGTCCATCCCCCTCTCTGCAAACTGTTGGCCCATGCCCATGCCCCTCTCGGCAATGGATTCCGAGAAGGCCGAGCGGTTCTGCCTCCTTCGCCCCCACTGCTGACCGTACTGTTGACCGTACTGCTGTCTGTATTGCTGGTAATGCTGGTAACGGCCCCATGTTTGGTTCGGCCGGAGGCGGCGCGGAGGGACGTAGAGTCGGCCAGCCATGACAGCGTCCACCGGTGACTTGAAACCCTTCCAGTCTTTGTCAATAAAGTGGTGATGGCTGTGGTGCTGGGGCACTAAACAACACATCAAACAAAGGAATCAAATTAAGTATGCTACCCACACTTCATTTAAAAAACAAAACAAAACATGAAACTAGCAGTGTTTCCCAACCTTTATTGACCCAAAGCACATATTTTACATTAGAAAATTCTTAGGGGAAACCACCTAATCTAAGTAATCTCGTCTAAATTTACTCACAAATTGATTTACTCAGACGGCACGGTGGCCGACTGGTTAAAGCGTCAGCCTCACAGTTCTGAGGAGCGGGGTTCAATCCCCGGCCCCGCCTGTGTGGAGTTTGCATGTTTTCCCCGTGCCTGGGTGGGTTTTCTCCGGGCACTCCGGTTTCCTCCCACATCCCAAAAACATGCATGGTAGGTTAATTGAAAACTCTAAATTGCCCTTAGGTGTGAATGTGTGCGCAAATGGTTGTTTGTTTATATGTGCCATGCGATTGGCTGGCGACCAGTTCAGGGTGTACCCCGCCTCTTGCCCGTAGATTGCTGGGATGGGCTCCAGCACGCCCGCGACCCTAGTGAGGAGAAGCGGAACGGAAGATGAATGAATGAATGAATGATTTACTCAGTGTGAAATCTGGGCCTCTTACTCTAGTCTGCTGTATGAAGTACAACAGGTGGGTGCACAAGTTAATTTGTTCCTTCTGTCATCTAGTTGAAGAACATTTGATTATCCTGCCTGTCACTATACGTCGCTCGCATAAATAGATGAACAAAAATACTGTAGATTGGGCGGTTCTTCTTAAAGAACTTGGCCTTTGGAACTGGAGGGTCCCACTGTGGACAAAATGTAAAAATGGCAACCAGTTGTCGGAGAGATGCTAGTCTGCTTCCAGACTACTGTCGATGTGCCCTTGAGCAAGGCACTGACCCCGCTAATGTGCAGCGGCACAGTGGTTGGGAATCACGGCATTAGAATACAACTCACTTTCTGAGAAGAGATCGGTGAAAAATCTGTCATAGTTGCTGGAGTACATGTTAGTGTAGCGTCTGAACAGCGTGGATGGAGACCTCTTAGATATGGTGACACACTCCTCGTGGGACGGCTGGTGCAAAAACTCGTACACGTAATACTGATCCGCTGATGAAGACACCAAAAAGAAGCAAAAGATTGAGCAGCTCTGTGTAACGTGATTACAAGCAAGTTTTTAAAATCCTGCTTCACCTTTGAAAAAATACACCTTCTCCCTGCTATCGTGGGTGTGAGCGGGGAGAGCGAAGGCAGCGTCCACATGATCTGGAATATTGTCGAAGCCTACGCTGATATTCCGAGGGTAGTCTTCATCCAGCACGCCGTTGTCAAACCTCCAGTACTTGTTCCCCTGTATGGATTTGTTTCAGCGTGAACGCTCTTCGGATGCAGATTTCACTGCTTTTTCGCATCTGCTGCAAATTCTGCTTATGGCACCATAAAGGCTTGGAGCCAGCCCTCATACCTTAAATATGTATGTCTTCCCGTGGCAGTTGACCCTTGTGAAAGCGGCGTCGATGGGCCCGCTGATGCCCCACACGTCCTTTATGAGCTTGGGATAGCCAGGAAGTACAGTCTTCTGGTCCAGCTCAAAAAAGTACTCGCCTGCAAACAAAGACAGCAACAAGAATGAATATCATCAAAGAGACCCCAAAAAACCTATATTTAAAACTCATATTGATACAGTCACAGGTCAAGCAAAAAATAGGATACCAGATCAAAACAAATTTACCCCTGCCGCATAGGAAACGACTGGTTGAAGCAGTCTTTTGATCAGTTTTGAAATATGGCGTGCCTCTGTCTCTACACTAAAATTACTGGACTCTCACTTAGATTCAATACTGGCGACAACTACTCCACCCACCATTGCACTTTATATCGTAAGGTGAACATGGTTAGTTTTATTCGGATGGCAAGATATGCACAGGCTCATTTTCATTTCCAAAGCATTGAAAGGCAACACGCTACAGTATTTTAGCATTTTATTAAACTTGTCTCATTCTCCCAATAACCACGCAATACTTTCAAGTGACTGTTTACTACGAGGACGAGGACTGAATTTGGGAAAACTGCTTTCAGTTTTTCTGCTGCATCTTCCTGGAATTCTCTACAACGGACACAACACGATGTATTTCACGAATATGATCAAGAACTAATTTGCTTTTGCAAGGAACTAATTGTATTCCATAATGTTTGCTCTGTTCCTGTTTTGTTTCTGTCCGATGTCCTTTCGAGATACATCCACACTGTTATTGACATTTACTGCTTAGATCACATATAACATTTGAAGAGAAAATGCTTGATGAAAAGTGTAGTTGCTGACTCAGTTCTCACACGCTCCACTCGCTCAGTTCATGGCTCATAATCAAAAATAATTGTTCATGGCTGGTTCATTGTTTGGGGAATTAGGGAATTATTTCTTTAAGGATTGTTACCTGTGAGCAGATAGCTGGTGTGTGAAGGTTGAAAGGAGCAACGGCCGAGCTGAATGTACATTTTTAACCAAGATAGCTCTATAAAGGCGGCACGGTGGCCGACTGGTTAGAGCGTCAGCCAGCCTCACAGTTCTGAGGACCCGGGTTCAATCCCCGGCCCCGCCTGTGAGGAGTTTGCATGTTCTCCCCGTGCCTGCGTGGGTTTTCTCCGGGCACTCCAGTTTCCTCCCACTTCCCAAAAACATGCATTAATTGGAGACTCTAAAATTGCCCATAGGTGTGACTGTGAGTGCGAATGGTTGTTTGTTTGTATGTGCCCTGCGATTGGCTGGCAACCAGTTCAGGGTGTACCCCGCCTCCTGCCCGATGACAGCTGGGATAGGCTCCAGCACGCCCGCGACCCTAGTGAGGAGAAGCGGCTCAGAAAATGGATGGAAGGATAGCTCTATAAATGTTGGAATTTGAAAACAGAGGCTCGAGGGAAGTGTGACTCACCGCGGAAGGCGAAGATGGAGCCATTCTTCAACTGCATGAACGAGTCAAAGGGCCTGCCGCTGCACACCTCAGCATCAGGGTCAGGAGCCGCAGTGGTGCCAGGCGTGGTTGCAGGTGTAGGTGGAGGTGTGGTCGTCTGAGCCAATGCAACACTGACTTTGGTGCTACTGGGGTGCTTCACTGACGGTGACACGGTGACTCTTGGAGACCTCGGCGGAGGTTTATTCATTTCTAATGTGGCTTCTGGTCGCCAATTTGGTCTGTGGGCAAAGTCAGGAACGGCCATCAGAGTGGGACTGATGGAGGGCGCCACACGTGCGGAAGTCGTGGCGCTTTCACGATAGTCTTCATCATCTTCCGCTAAATCGAATGTGTCTCCGCGAGCTGGGAGGAGAGAGAGTAAAAGCATGTTTTGTTAATTATTCAATATTTTGGCTTAGCTCAGTGACACCGCAAGAGGGGATTCCTACTCATCATGCCACATGTGGCCTCAAAGTCGACGCAGCAGCTCTTGTAGTACTTGCACATGCTGTCGCACTGGCACTTCTTCTCGGAGTCAAAACCATTCTCACAGCGACCCATGCATGACTCTTGGAAGAAGAAGTAAAGTTAGCATTTTGCAGAAAAACTGAAAACATAGCCGTTCAAATACTGCACATCAGTCTTCTGATGTGGAAAAAAACATGGGCATGAAAAGTCATTTAGAAGAGTAAGTCAGTCAGTATTATGGGCCAGTTTCTCCCATTCTTCATCTCTCTAGAGATATTCTATCTCAATCCAGTTTTAGTTACTCAAGGACATTCACAGACTTGTCCTCATATTACTCCTTTGTTATCTTGGCTACGTGTTTAGGATCTTTTTAATTTACATTTTTTACATTTTAAAAATCCATCCATCCATCCATTTTCTGAGCCGCTTCTCCTCACTAGGGTCGCGGGCGTGCTGGAGCCTATCCCAGCTGTCATCGGGCAGGAGGCGGGGTACACCCTGAACACCCTGGTTGCCAGCCAATCGCAGGGCACATACAAACAAACAACCATTCACACTGCACCTACGGGCAATTTAGAGTCTCCAATGCATGCATGTTTTTGGGATGTGGGAGGAAACCGGAGTGCCCGGAGAAAACCCACGCAGGCACGGGGAGAACATGCAAACTCCACACAGGCGGGACCGGGGATTGAACCCCGCACCTCAGAACTGTGAGGTTGACGCTCTAACCAGTCGGCCACCGTGCCGCCATTTTAAAATTGTTTTACATTATTTGTATTTTTTATTTTTTGTCCTGTTCGGCTCTTAGGTCAAGCAGAATGGAAAATCTGTATCCCTTTCATGCCGAAACAGTTTTACTGTGTCACAGTGAAGTTTTTAAGCTTCCGCTGTGGTATTATAATTGAGGTTTATTGAGAATCAGACTTGATCAGTGGAACAGAAGAAAGTTTCTAGAAGGGAGAAAGAAACAAAGACAAAAGACAAAGCACTAATTGTAAACAGGATGAGTGAAGTAAATCATTCCATTATCTACAACGATGAAATGTTAAATATGAGTGTTGCATGGGGCTGTAGTGCTACACCCTGTGAGGGAAGGACAGGACAAGATAGAACAGGACAAGGACAGGAAAAGAAGCATGCAGGACAAGGGTCGTGAACCCGGCTGGACAACTGAAGTGTGGTGGCATTAATTATGTAAATAATAAAAGTGTACAGGACGAGAGTATAAGTGAGGGGATACAAAAGAGATTTGCATATTCATGAGTTATTTGTTGCAGTAAGGGGGGTGTGCCTGCAGATACATGCAAGTGAATTGATACCGTTTTACATGCACAAAGACTGACAGACGTGTCGCACCGCGGAGGCTGAGAACCCCACCCAATCAATCAAGGGGCGGGATCAGGCCCAGGGGTCCACCCGAGAGCAACCCGGCGGACGGGACACGTCCCACACCGAGGGGGCAGGGACCCAATGCCACCCCCCCAGCCAACCACCCCACCCCACCCACCGCCCCACACGCCTGATTGCTCAGTTTTACCATGTGGTGACCACCTCGAGGAAGTCAATGTCTCCAGATCCTTCCATTTCCGGACCCTGGAGACCACTGTGCTTGCTGGGACTTTCAAATCTGCAGACTTGTTGGACCCTTACACTGAGCTGTGCCTTGATACAGTCTCTGAGCTCTACAGATATTTTCTTAGACTTAATTTATCGGACTGTGCTCTGACTTGCATTTGCAACTATTAGACAGAGTCTACCCCAGGTTTTCTCTTGTTCGGCTGTAGAAACAGGATGCATCTGAACTCAATTTGGCCTGACCCAGTTGAAAACTTGAGCACATCTGATATTCAATTTGGTAAGAAAAAAATAACTGTCATTAAGGGGGACTAAAGATTTGATCCATCCATCCATTTACTATACAGTTTCCTCTGTCCAGGCAGACACTATCCTGGATTAGTTGCCAGGCGATCATTCGCAGGGCACATGCAGTATAGAGTACAGGCCAACAACATTCACGCCGTAATTCAGATGGAACTGAATCCCTGCTGCTTACACGCAAAAGCCACTTCACCAATGTCTGAGACTAACATGTAGTTCTGGCTCAGATTTGGGGGAATAAAATATGCCACAACAAAGTAATAATTTTAGGGTGTGCAGACTTACTGCAATCAGTTTACTGTACACGTTCTCATCCCCTAACATATACAATATAACATTATTTACCTATAAGGTTAGAGGTCACATTATTTTTTGGAAAAAAAATAAAATTAAGCTAGCATTATTTTTGTTTAGATATTAAAATGCTGCTGTTTAACAAGGCTGTATTCACTTTAACTGTCCACTATAAACCAGATCAACACAGATAATACATCAATTCTCTATAGCGCCGGAGCCTATCCAGGCTGATGTTGGGAGAGAAGTGGCGTACAACAGCCAATTGCAGAGCCACACAAAACAACGTCCTCCGTATTTTACATCTACCACCTTTTAAACAAAATTATAAATGTAAACCTTGGTTTGTACTCACCGTCTGCAGCTAAGATCTGAGTGACTAGCGCAAGGAAAAGCACGGCCCACAGCCTCATGTTTCCTCTGCAGTGGGAGAATGAGACGGAAACGATGAACCGTATGGTCCCAATCATTGGAAGCATGTGTCAGTCACCCCACTTCCGGTGTTTGCTTTTGCCAAATTTTCAGCATTCTTTCTACTTAGACAAATAAACAGAGAGACGCAGAGAGGGAGATCGATACAAAAGTAACATTTAAGCAACGTGTTGATCGATCCTACTTTTGTTATACAATATACCTCTGGGGTTTGTTTTTCCACTTTATTATTAACATGTTAGTTTTTACTCACTTCTTAAGATATAAAGTCTGTCTGTATGCCTTATTGAACTAATAATTACAACCCCAATTCCAATGAAGTTGGGATGTTGTGTTAAACATAAATAAAAACAGAATACAATGATTGGCAAATCATGTTCAACCTATATTTAATTGAATACACTACAAAGACGAGATATTTAATGTTCAAACTGATCAACTTTCTTGTTTTTAGCAAATAATCATAAACTTAGAATTTTATGGCTGCCACACATTCCCAAAAAGCTGGGACAGGCTCATGTTTGGTAACTGAGGACACTAATTGTTGAAGCTTTGTAGGTGGAATTCTTTCCCATTCTTGCTTGATGTACAGCTTCAGCTGTTCAACAGTCCGGGGTCTCCGTTGTCGTATTTTACGCTTCATAATGCGCCACACATTTTCAATGGGAGACAGGTCTGGACAGCAGGCAGGTCAGTCTAGTACCCCCACTCTTTTACTACAAAGCCACGCTGTTGTAACACGTGCAGAATGGGGTTTGGCATTGTCTGGCTGAAATAAACGGGGGCGTCCATGAAAAAGACGTTGCTTGGATGGCAGCATATGTTTCTCCAAAACCTGTATGTACCTTTCAGCATTAATGGTGCCTTCACAGATGTGTAAGGTACCCATGCCATTGGCACTAACGCAGCCCCATACCATCACAGATGCTGGCTTTTGAACTTTGCGTCCACAACAGTCCGGATGGTTCTTTTCCTCTTTGGCCCGGAGGACACGAAATCTACAATTTCCCAAAACAATTTGAAATGTGGACTCGTCGGATCACAGAACACTTTTCCACTTTGCATCAGTCCATCTTAGATGAACTCGGGCCCAGAGAAGCCAGCGGTGTTTCTGCGTGTTGTTGATGAATGGCTTTTGCTTTGCATAGTAGAGTTTTAAGTTGCACTAACAGATGTAGCGTCGGACTGTATTTACTGACAGAGGTTTTCTGAAGTGTTCCTGAGCCCATGTGGTGATATCCTTTACACATTGATGTCGGTTTTTGATGCAGTGCCGCCTGAGGGATCGAAGGTCACAGGCATTCAATGTTGGTTTTCGGCCTTGCAGCTTACATGCAGTAATTTCTTCAGATTCTCTGTCATCTTTTAATGATATTATGAACCGTAGATGATGAAATCCCTACATTTCTTGCAATTGTACGTTGAGGAACATTGTCCTTAAACTGTTTGACTATTTTCTCACGCACTTGCTCACAAAGAGGTGAACCTCACCCCATCTTTGCTTGTGAATGACTGAGCAATTCAGGGAAGCTCCTTTTATACCCAATCATGGCACCCACCTGTTCCCAATTAGCCCGTTTACCTGTGGGATGTTCCAAACAGGTGTTTGATGAGCATTCCTCAACTTTCTCAGTCTTTTTTGCCACCTGTCCCAGCTTTTTTGGAACGTGTTGCAGCCATAAAATTCTATTTTAATGATAATTTGCTAAAAACAATCAAGTTTATCAGTTTAACATGAAATATCTTGTCTTTGTAGTGTATTCAATTCAATATAGGTTGAACATGATTTGCAAATCATTGTATTCTGTTGTTATTTATGTTTAACACAATGTTCCAACTTCAAAACCCCCCAGGTGCATACTGTATTTGCATGGCATCTTGGAATTTCTGCAATATATTGATGTGTTAACAATATAATCTTGTTTTAAAACATATATATATATTTTACCAGATTCATATATTTTATTTGGGGGTGGGCCAAGATGAGCTTTCCTCGCTCACAGAGGAGAGTAGGGCCGCTTCTTTTACTAAAGGCGACGTCCCGGCTGTTTCCGCGAAAGGCGGGCGGCGGTGCAACTCTCGAAGGACGCAGGCAGCCAAGCAGCTCGCGGGCGCTGCTGACCGATGCCAATGCAGTGCCGGGTGATTTTCTGTAACGGGGGGGGAAGCGGTGTTTATTTTTTAAATGTATTTTCTCATATGAATTTGATTCTATTTTGACGGTAAGAAAGAAAGCGTGCGTCTGTGGTGAGAAAGTGTGAGAAGAACACACTTGACAACAGGAAGAGACAAAAGGACCCGCTGTGTTTTTTTCTTCTTCTCCTCCATTTGCATACGAGCTTATGATGAATGTGATCATGTTATGATTATTTATGATTAGTCTTGGAGGATTTGGGACACGTCGATGGAGAGTTGCTCATTTAACAATTTGGAGCGAGTTGTCACTTGGGATTAATAATAGAGGCCTTGTTTGTTTGCTATTAAGCAAGTGGACGGGGCAGGCGTCAGCCTAACTGATGCGCGTGTAAACAAAGCCAGTCACCGCACATGCTCTTTTCTCTCACCTTCTTCCTGTGGAGGCTCTCCGGACACTTGTCCGTCATGATCAGCTCAGACCGTCTCACGGTGCCCGAATACGTCAGCCGAGTCCAGGGAGGGAGGAGCGGCTCCGGGGGTGGCGAGGAGCAGCAGCAGCAGCAGCAGCAGCAGCAGCAGCAGCGGAGAGCGGTATCCCCGGGGATCCACGCCGACGTGCAAGCGGCTCTGGACGGCTCTCTCCCCGCGCTGCGCTCCGCCATCCAGCGGCTCAAACGCGCCAAGGAAACGTCCGATTCCGACGAGACGCGCGGGGCTATCGCGGAGATCTTCCGGCTGGTGGAGGAGGCCTGGGTTCTGACCGCCGTGGGGCGTCAGGTGGCCGAAGAGATCTGCAACAGGATCCGGCTGGATGGAGGCCTGGAGCTCCTGCTGCAGCTCCAGCAGACACCTGCTGTGGAGATCACCTACGAGTCTGCTAAACTACTGGAGCAGATACTGGTCTCGGACAACAGGTATGGACCACTCTGCGGCCAATACATTAGGCACACCTGCACCATCTCACCCAATAGGGGAGATGGAACAAACATTCTGCCTTTACAGGTATGATGAATCATAACCATTATTGTCATTGTATGGTCCCGATATAATAAAATTAGGGTGCCACTCTCAGTTTGTTTCCAATATGCAGTGTAAATGGAAGTAAGACACACATGCTATATGTATGTACAGTAGCAGCAATATGGAATAGTATAGCCTTATTGTGACTTCAGTGCAGTGATGGCTTGCGGGTAGCTGTCTGTCTCATGCAGCAAGAGCAAAAAATTAACACCTCTCAGTATGATGGCGTGCTTCTGCACTACAGCAAACGCAATAATACATTCTTTTCTCCAGCACATGAAAATCATACACAGAATGGGTATAATAATGTATCCGTCTTGGCACTATAGTTAGATTGAGGAAGACGAGCTTGTCCAATGCAATGTAAGAGATGATGTGCTTATGCCTCATTGCATCACATAGAGCTTGGTTTTATTTTTTAAGAGAAATAGACACGGGTCTCCTTTTTGTTTTTGTAAACTCCCCAAATTAACCAATTAATTAAATAAATACCTAAAAAAATGCATTCAAACAATAATTAGACCACCATTACGCGTAAGGATCCAAACCAGGACAATGCTGTCAGGCAATATTGACCTTTTATAGACATTTTATTAGCAGCGAGCTTCAGTTGAGCCCCGCTCTGGTACATAGCCATAAATATCCAAAAGACACACTTCTTCTATTACTACCACAAGGGACTTGATATTCTTTCTCCAACAGAATTCACAAGTAAACAAATGTTTGCACTATTTTTTAAGGTTCTACATGAGATTGTTCATTCCTCAATGATAAAGATATTCTGTTTTTTCTGATGGGATTCTCAATGTGGCTGTAGGCCAGCATGGAGAAGGAAACACACACGCAGACGTGTACCTCCAGAAGCACTTCCTGTCCCTGTGCATCCCGGAAATAAGAAACAGTCCATCAATCCATCCATCCACCCAGCTTCTCAGGGCCGCGGTGGGGCATGCTAGCTTGACTCATCACCAAGAAATCGCAATGATAAACATACTGTTACATGATTACCATTTACAGTGAAAAATTGAGCATTATTATCTTTGTAAAAGGAGAATATTCGAGAGTTCTTGCATTGCATCTCATTAGATTGTGGCTAGTCCATTTGTATTTCAACTCAACTATAGTATGTTTGTTTTTTTCTTAATGTTTTTGAGTGGGACAGTGCATATTAAACATTAATTAATGAAATTTAAAAAACTAATAAAATGGGTCAGGTAAAACACAGGAAGTGAAAGTTATGACAGTTAGTGCTAACAGGAAGTAAGTAGAGTTGAACACTTCACAGAGAGGACTCACAAACAACTTCTCATAGAGTAAAATCACACCTATATAACTAGATACAGAATCACAGCATTTTACAGTTAATAAAAAAAAAAAACCCAAAAATCAAATAATAATAATAAAAAAAAAAAACACCTCAAAACAGTCTCGTCTTACTGCGTGCCTGCCTAACCAAATGTGTTTTTAACTGCTTTTAAAAAAAACGTCCACTGAAAAGGCAGCTTTACCTCAGAAGGAAGTGCATTCTACAATTTGGGGGCAACCGACTGCAAGGCTCAATCACCTTTGGTTTTTAGTCTCGTGTGAGGGATATTCAGTACAAGGCAGTCAGTAGACTGCCGTGACAGCGCAATCAAATGACACCAGATCCACCAAGTGGCTATTATACGGTGCTTTTCATAAATTGCCTATGTAAAAGGTTCCTATTTTTCAGAGAGAATGTTTTAGTGTTTACAGTCTTCAGTATGGATTCTTGTCCAGGTAAACTGATGTAATACTAATAGAGCATTTCGGACCCTGCCCTGATAGAGATTACGTAGCCCGTTTGGGGCTGGGGGTCATCTTCAACCTGACTCGGCAACAGGAAGATGCCCAGCTGGCTCGCAGCGTGTCAGGAATCTTGGAGCACATGTTCAAACACACCGAGGAGACATCCGTGCAGCTCATCACCAACGGCGCTCTGGATGCTCTGCTGTACTGGTGCAGGGGCACGGACCCCACCGTGCTGCGTCACTGCGCTGTGGCCTTGGCCAACTGCGCCATGTACGGAGGCCACCGCTGCCAGAGATGGATGATCGAGAAGCAGGCCGCCGAATGGCTCTTCCCTCTGGCCTTCTCCAAAGAGGATGAACTCATCCGCTTCCACGCGTGCCTGGCCGTCACCGTATTGGCGGCCAACAGAGAAATTGAGAAGGAGGTGGTGAAATCCGGCACGCTGGAGCTGGTGGAGCCCTTCATCGCATCTCTGGATCCGGACAATTTTGCTCGGAGTTTATCGGACAGTGCCGACTGCATGCAGGGGAAGACGGCCTCCGACCTGCAGCACCTCCTGCCGCTGCTGGATGGAACGAGACTGGAGGGCAAGTGCATCGCGGCCTTCTACCTTTGCGTTGAGACCAGCATCAAGTCCCGTCAACGCAACACCAAGGTATACTCAGTCTGATTTAGGGGACATATAATAGAAAACGGACTTTGTAGAGCAGCGTGCTTGTGCAGGTTTTCTGCGGGTACTATGGCTTCCTCCCACATTCTAAAAACATACGTTTGGTTAATGACTCTAAATTGTCCGTATGTACAGTATGAATGATTGTTTGTCTGTATGTGCCTTGCAATTGACTGGTGACCAGTCCAGGGTGTACCCCGCCTCTTGGCCAAAGTTAGTTGAGCTCGAGCTCTCCCAAGACCCTCATCACGAAAGGCAGTATTGAGTAGAATCCGTGCCCGTCCATCCACCAAGTGTGAAATGAAAAAAAAAAACCAAGTAAATCTTTAGTTTTATATTTCTACAAATGAGTCTGAGGGCAAGCCATTCTGCCCAATCTCTATTGTGCCAAAGCCAAAAGGTAAGCAGAGCTGCAGCATTAGCACATATAAATGTCAGCTTTCTGATAGTAGCTTTATGAGAATTTTCAGCTATGTTGTCGACATGAGGTGTATTTGTATTACAGCAACTGAGTGTAATTTGGTACTTGGTGAGAAAATGCATTCACACGTGATAATGCAATGCCATCTCTATGGGTGCTTGGTAATTGAATGTTGTTTGATGCCCGGATTATAGTTGTAAGAGCGTTATCTTGTAATAAGTGGCAGTTAATTGATTGCTCTGTGAAAAAGTGTGGGAGGTGGGGGGGGGGGGGGCTGTCCATGCGTTACATACACAGGGTCAACTGTTGTATCCATAAGGGAAAATGCTGAGTGACGAGAGCAGAGCATGGGGAAGAAAAGAAAGCATCCATTAAAACAGTATAACCATTTTTACTCGTGGAGACAGAACTTCATACATGACACTGTCTGTATGCGGCGTATGGACACATCCAACACAAAGAACCACCACCACCATGACAAGATCACCATACTTTCAGAAGCAAGTTCTGTTGGTAACGCTAATCTGTAGGTTAACAGTCAACAGTCAACACACCTTTCTCTATCCTTTGGATAGCAAGGGCGTCGCACCTGTTGGGGATGTGTATTATTCTGTATGATAGTGCCTCTGCATGATAGTTTTTTTCAGACAGTGTATTCCTCGAACGTGGCTCTGGATTTTTGCCCATCTTGACTGCTCATGTCGTGGAAACTCGGCGTGGGGTGGTTATTATGCAGATTAGGTGCTGAATGGCTTGTAATAGGCTGATAATTAAGGATTTACTAAGTTGTTTGATTTCACGATTGATGGGTGGGCGGGCACTCCAGAGACGCAACTATTGGTATACAAGCCACTAAAAAGTATTCTTTTCCCAGAATACAGGTATGTCCCCTGTAAGATTTCCTAACCCTTGTTTCCAGATTTTCCAAGAGATTGGAGCGGTGCAGAGCCTGAAAAGAATTGTCATGTACTCCAGCAATGGCACGGCCTGCTCCCTGGCCAAGCGGACGCTGAGAATGATGGGAGAGGAAGTGCCCAAGCGCATTCTGTCCAGTGTGCCCAACTGGAAGACGTGCGAGGTGCAGACCTGGCTGCAGCAGGTCGGCTTCAGCGCTTTCTGCGACCGCTTCCAGGTGAGTTACGACTTCCTGCTCGTCAAATCGCGAAGCCTCGCACGTGTCTAATCTATTTGTGAATGTCTGGTGAGCAAGGAGCTCCAGGTAGATGGAGATCTTCTACTGAACATCACAGAGCAAGACCTGAACACAGACCTCGGCATGACTGCTGGCCTCTGCCGCAAGAGGCAAGTGATTTGAACGGAGCTGGACGAAACCACATTCACCTTACACTGGAACCTTTAAGGTCAACAAAATACATTCAAAGATGCCGGACAATTCAAATGGAAATTGGAAAGAATTCCAGGTCCAGGAACTCAGTTGGATACTCTAAATGTATATTTTTCCAGGAAGATTGTGGTTGCCACACCGTACCACCTTTGTGGTGAAATCACAGTATTTTCTTTCTTCCAGGTTCCTAAGAGACCTACGCGTGCTAAAAACTTATGCCAACTACGCCACGTGCGACCCGCACAATATGGGTGACTGGCTGACGGAGGCGGACCCTCGTTTCCGGCAGTACACGTACGGCCTTGTCCAGTCGGGAGTGGACCGCAATAACATCCAAAGCCTGACGGATCAGCAGCTCCTACACGACTGCCAGATACTCAACGGAGTCCACCGGGCCATGATCCTGGCGGCCAGTCGCAAGCCGCTGAGACCCTGCAACACAGACTCCCAGCCTTCGGGACCGGATGTGTTCATCAGCTACCGCAGGACTACCGGATCACAACTGGCAAGGTCAGAGTAGTAGAGTTACGGTTACAGTTTTAAAGTATAAACTATATCAAGAATGGCCATTTGACAAAATATGTAGACATTACCAGAGCTCAACTTCCTGTCATGTTGTTGTTATTTAGACCAAACTACTTGACACGGAAAATTCCACCAAAATTCTTAACGATCATTTCATTATTATGCCCATCACTACACTACAGACACAATATTTTTGTCTGTAGTGTAGAGTATATTTTGGCGTTAGAAATTTCTCCTACATTCTGAAAACATGCATGTTCGGTTCATTGAAGACTGAATTGTCCATACGAGTGAATGCAAGTGTGAATAGTTGTTTGCCTATATGTACTTGCCCTGTGATTGGCCGGCAACCAGTCAAAGATGTACCCCCTTCTCTCTCACCTCTAACTCACCTGCAATCGTATTGAGGACAAGCATTATGGAATGGATGGATAAGGACATAGAATCTTGTCCAAATGGCTCTTTTCTAACATTCTCCATCCCTTTCTGGCACCAAAAGTCTTCTAAAGGTGCACCTACAGGTTCGAGGATTCAGTGTCTTCATAGATGTGGAGAAGCTGGAGGCTGGAAAATTCGAGGACAAACTGATTCAGAGTGTCCAGCGGGCTCGGAACTTCATCTTGGTCCTGTCTGCCAACGCTCTGGACAAGTGCATGGGCGACATGGCTATGAAAGATTGGGTTCATAAGGTCAGATTCATTTTGTTGTTTCTTGGCCCTAGTTTTGGTGGGAGCGATGCAATTGAACATACCGACTTCCTCATGTTGAGAGTTGAATTGATTCTAAAATATCTTTTGTGATTTAATGTACTGTATGTATGAACCAATCCTGCATTGTATTATCAATGAATGTGATCTTCCAGGAAATAGTCACAGCCTTAGCTGGTAAGAAGAACATTGTTCCAGTCACAGATAACTTCGCATGGCCCGACCCAATGTCTTTGCCACAGGATATGAGATCAATTCTCAAATTCAATGGCATCAAGTGAGTTGCCATTATATTCCGCAAACTATCTTTTGAGAGAAACCATCTGCAACGTGTAATGTTGTTTGCTCACACACCCATTCATATTTTACAAGCACACACCTCTTTGATTATTAATTTACTGTAAGTTGCTTTTTCTTGACACAGGTGGTCGCATGAATATCAGGAGGCATCAATAGAGAAGATCCTACGCTTTCTCAAGGGAAACCAAGACCTCCTGGATAGCTCCAAAGAGCAGAAGAAGAAATGAACACATCTAGGCCAGAATAGCTCTTAACTGATTCCAAAATCCAGTGGCCAGAAGCCTTCTCCTGCTCAGCCCATGCGCATGTGAAGCTAACTTGACAATGTTAAAAGCTTATAGGAATAATAGATTGCAAAGAATAACATGAATTCTTTACGGATTGTGCATAAAAACTGTGACCCCTTATTGTTATTGTGTTATCAGGTACTGTGTATGCCTTTGTTTGGTCTCAGGAACAGTAAATGGATTAACACGTCAGTCAGTCAGTATGGTTAGTATACTCATAGCATCAGAATATCATATAATCGATGAAACTACCTGGTCATAGAATGCGATCCTATTGTCCACAGCATTAACTTTATCTGTTAAGTAAGTATTGATCGGCCAGGCAATATGCATTGTTGTCCCCTCATCTGTGTATTTAAGGGTAGGAACTATACTGTCCAGACAGAACTCAAAGATAAAGTACATGTCTATAGACCTGTTGACACCCACAGTTACCATCTACAATGAGAAGAGGATGGATTTAATTTGTCAGATACTATATTTTATTTTTCAATTAAACCGCTACAGCCTGACACATATTCCGTTGAGCATTATTTTGCATTTACAATTATTGACACATGATGCAGACTTAAGAGTTACAATGTGATTCTGCAAAACTCAGTCCAAGGAAAAAAATGAATCTCTGAATTGTGTTGTTTTGTTATTAAAAAAACAACAAAGATGACAGACAAAAAATAAAATAAATTTTTAAAAAAAAATCACAATTTGAGCAATGTATGCTTTGAAATGGACATCAAGGATTCTCTTACTAAAATAACGAAGAACTATTTTGTTTTGTTTACAGTAATATAACAAATTCTAACAGAAATATTCTAATTGTAAACCTGATACGTGATCATTGTAAACATTATAACTATTTTGCATTCAAATGATACAATGAATAGGATGCAGCTTAAAAAGATTTGTCTTCAGACTTCAGTAGAAGACACGCAGCCCAATCCAAACAAACCAATATGACGATTAACCTCTACTCTTGCCTTGGTGCATTTTAAAGCAGATCTCGGGGCATCTAGGATGTGACCCCCCCGGCTCCATGTTGTGTGTGGCTGTGTGCTCAGGGACTATCCAGTGTTGGACCATCTGTTTTGCTTCAAGTCGTAAACAGTAAACCCTGCTTTACACTGTTCCCCTTTTTCTGATGTCCATCCATCCATCCATTTTCTGAGCCGCTTCTCCTCACTAGGGTCGCGGGCGTGCTGGAGCCTATCCCAGCTGTCATCGGGCAGGAGGCGGGGTACACCCTGAACTGGTTGCCAGCCAATCGCAGGGCACATAGAAACTAACAACCATTCAATTATTCATTTCACATACACACTCAGGCTAAACTGTTGGTACCTTTCTGTTCAAGAATGAATGAAGAATGAAAAAAGAAAAAAAAAACACTATGGTCCCTGAAATAACTTGAAACTGACATAAGCAACCAATAAATAAATAAATAAAAGACTGACAAGAAAACCCACTATTACTTGATTTTTTAAAATCATTTTGCTGAGCCACAAGTCCAAAGCAAAGCCTGATTTTCATGTTAATTTTTAGTAAATTTGTATTAAATTCTATAGGTTAAAATATTTAATTGACCACTATGGATTTGTCTTTAAATAGGAAGGTAACCACAATTTAGCCTATGTGTGGAATGGCATGACATGACACCGGAGTAAGAAAAGGATATAGCCAAGTATATTACAATAGAATTCAATTGGACATTAATTCGAGATGTATCTGTATCAAAATATAATTTATTATTAGGTGATGTCATTAAGTAAAAGACAGAACTTATTTAAATCAATAATGTGAGATAATTTCTAATCATATGATATTTAGGTTAGTGGAGTTGAACTAATGTCCATTGATGATCCACATATATAAACTTGAACAAGACCTTTTAGGTGTTTGAGAGAAGGTGACAGGTGTGCTGAGGTATTTGTATAACATTCAGAAAATTTTGGCTCAAGTAAGTATGTTTCAGCATTCATTATTGTCAGCTGAAGAGTGTCAGCTAATTGGACGGATTACAATGGCATTACAGTTGGTATTGCATTTGTTTACTTCAGACTATTATTAAAAAAATGGACAGATTACAATTGTATAACATAGCATTTGTTTGCTTTGGGCAATTATAAAAAGGTGGACGGATAAAAATAAACATTTCTTAGATATTGCATTTGTTTGCTTTGGACAACTATTGAAAAATATGAAAATTACATTGAATTAAGAATAACTGGTTTGCACTTTGATTATCATTGATTCACATGGATAAACCAAGAAATAAAAGCATAAAGAAAATATGTTTTCCTTTTGTTGTCTTTTTGCATTAGCAGAATATTTTTTGGGGTGAACTCCCATCACTAAACTGATCCCATGTCCCTGTTCAGAATCAGAATCATAATCCTCTGATCTGTTCGAGATGTTCACCCTACACACACCCACAGGATTAACCTCACATCTTTGGTATTTATTCGTGGTCTGACTGTGCAGGTCAGGATGCTGTGGAGTCACTACGCTCTTTCTTCTCGAAACATTGCAAGCTCCTGGAGACACATCAATTTTGAATACACAAGTCATTTGTGTTTGATTGCGGTAAAGAGGAGACTCACCCAATTATTCCAGCTGGGATGAGGAGGATGATGGCAGCAAAGAGGAAGGCGAAGCCCTTCATGAAGTGCAGTGTGGCTGGATAGATAGAGTTGAAGAGGCCACTACCCACTAGGAAACACAAGCTCTCCACACAGGCCACGGACGAAAACAGGGCACCTGACAGACAGCACAAACCTCAGCATGTACGGTGCCTTTCGGACCTCACGTGAGCCTTCAATGAGGCAGCACGACAACGTATAGGCCCAATAAAAGGGAAACTTGTTCACAATGCATAGACAAAAACAAATATTGAGTCTGCAACAAGATTGGATACTTCAAAACTTAAATGGGGGCAAAACATTCAACGTAAACCTGCGAATCAGGGCTAAGACTAGAGCGGGAAAACTGAGACTGCTAATATTGTCGTGAAGCTGCAAAGTGTTTCTAGCTATTGCTAATATTGGCTCTTTGGATAAGCCTGAAGAGACGCATACAAAAGACTAAATTATGAAAAGACCATTTGGTTAAGGTCTCAAAACTAAGCAAGTTGTATCTTTTTACTACGTTGCCAGTGGGCAGCCTTCAAGATTCTCAACGCTTACACGTTTAAAGCATGCACAGTGAAGGTGTTCATAAATGTGATGAGTGACTGACCTTGTTCAGACGGGCTAACCAACTTAGACAGCTTGGACCTGAGAACAGGTGTTGCAGCCATAAAGAAAAACAACGAACCATAACCTGGTGATAGACAAAGTAGACAGACATTAGTTTTGAAAAAAAACAACAAAAAAAACATACATACATTTGATCATAAATGCTAAACAAGAGATTATTTCTGACATTATTGTGTTAATATTTTAATTGATTTTGCTTTAATTATCTTTTCTTTTTAGTGTTGTTCCAACTTCGAGGTTCACAGAGACGCAACTGCACTGTGTTCCAGTTTCTAGATTCACAAGGCCGCATATCCAGTTGTCTGGGTACTTTGCCAACACATGGCATAGAGGCTGATTGTTTTAGACTACGTGGACCTTGGTGTGCTTCATAAAGCCTTATAGTACACATATCTTTAATATGAACGTATAAGTTTGATATGTCACACATAGCATTGCTACAGCACACATAGACAACAGGTGACTAAAACTAGAAATTGTCATCTTAAAACGAGAACTGGGTCTCACGCTGGCGAGGAGTCGTTTTGGGGCAACTCGTTATATGTGTGTTTTTTTCTTTTTAATGAAATCTTTCTGCTTTGCCCCTACCAAGGAAAATGAATGACAAAGTATTTTCTCAAGTAACTATTTGTCCCCATCAGAAATTCCACTATGCTTATGTGACCTTGGTAACATGAAGGTAATTATTACAATTCCCATTACACTGAGCAGTCTATTATACTTCTGAAGGTTCAGTGGAACCTCTAAGGTCTAACACGAATCATGCAGGGATATGGGTCAAACTCAAATTTGTCTGAATTTAAAAAAAAATAAAATTTCCAATAAAAAAGAAAAGAAAAAAGATTGCTTCAGGGACCCGTGCATCCAATCTTAATTTTAATGATGATGATGTAATGCAAAGGTCAGTCATGCCCCAGATGAGCCTTATACACTCACTTTTTAACATTAACTGTCACAAAAGTGGACAAAGTTCACATCATGCTGGAGTATTACTGTTTTGAATTGTGTGTGCGTGTAGGTACTTGTGCTGTATATTCTTCTTTTTCCTCTTATCGGGCTTAACAAGTGTGATGTGTCATGTATGACTGCAGTTTGAACTCTAAGGTTTTGTGCAACTTTAGAGTGTTGGTATTTTCCCAAACCTTTTTGGTCAAATCCTGGATTTTGTAAATCAGGGGTAGTTTGAGGTTCCACTGGATTAGAAATCAATGTTTTTTTTGTTTGTTTTCCAGGCAGCATGGTGTACAAGTGGTGAGCATGTCACAGTTCTGAGGTTTGGGGTTTGAATCTCGGCTCTGGCCTTACTGTGTGGAGTTTGTATGTTCTCTGTGCTTTGGTAGGTTTTCTCCCAGTACTTGAGCTTTTCCCCCACATTCCAAAAACATAACTTTTAGGTCAATTAAAGACATAATTGTCCGTAGGTGTAAATATGAGTGTGAATGCTTCTTCGTCTATATGTGCCCTGCAATTGGCTGACAACCAGTCCAGGGTGTACCCTGCCTGTCACCCAGACGGATGGGATAGGCTCCAGTTCACCTGCGATGAAGCGCTATAGAAAATGTATGTATTTTTTACATATGTTAATGATCTGTGTCACCTGTGAACATAAGTAGAGTGCTGTTCGCTACAGAGAAAACCAGCAGCCCGGTGATGTTGGAGACCAGACTAATGACGGCCACCCACGAGTCCTCCAACCAGCACAGCATAACCTTCAACCCCAGCAGGCTGCTCAGGTAGCCCAAGTGCAGAGCTGCTGATCCATATCCGATGAGTGTCGGCCCCCAGCACAGAGGCGGGCTCAGCTCGTACAGAACGTAAAGCTCGCGGCTCCCGATGTGGACGGCCACCACCAGGAAGAAGCAAAGCATGTAGACCCACAGCTTGCATCTCAGAACCCTTCCGCCGCCCTCACTACCCACGGTGGAAAAAATGTGCCACACGGCTTTGTGGTGGCGAACGGTGAGAAGCTTGGCACTAGGGTCTTTCACGACAGACTCTGGGACGAACAGGAACACATACAAAGCCGACGCCAGGCTGGTAGACAGGACCAACCAGAAGGGGTTGATGTAGCTACAAATAGACAGAAACACAAGATGGCGTGTTTAACTGTTTACTGAAAATCATTTCAACAAAAGGGTAAGAATTCCTTACCCTTGCATCCGCCTCCAGTGCCCTCCAATGATGCTGGAAAACATTCCTGAGAGACCAATACAAGCCTCCAGGACCGCCACCCTGAAAGTGCGGGCTCTTCTGTCGCTCGTGTCGGCCACATACGCAAAGCAGGCGGCTAGGATGGAGTTGAAATCCCCGGTAAGTCCACTGAGCAGTCTACCCACAAGGAAGTATACCACAGGCAGCTTGAGGTACATCACCAACAGGTAGACCACCACTTGCATGGCCAGACCCAAGTTGGGGATGATAAGGACCGGCCTGCGACCTGCAAAGTCGCTCCACGAGCCCAGGAGCGGCACCACTAGCAAGCCCACGGAGAAGCCCGCGAGACTGATGTAGAGGTTCCAGTGTGCTGTCAAGGTTTCAACCTCCTAGAAAAGAAACATTAGATAGTGGAAGAAATGCTTTAGTGACGAAATGATGAAAAATAGTACAACTCGACTCTTTCCTGTCAGACAATTGTCAACTAATCTTTTTGATTTGACAGCTACTGTATGTTAAGGTGTGACCCGTCCATCCATTTTCTACTGCTTGTCCTAATTAGGGTCATGGGTGAGCTGGGTTTTGGTTAAGGCACATTTCGACAGACAGCATTCACAAAGTCACATCCACACCAATGGAACATTTAGGGTCTTCAATGACGCTAACATGCATGTTTTTGTAATGTGGCAAGAAGCCGGAGCATTTGGAGAAACCTCACGCACGTGCCGGCACAACATGACAATTCAATTCAAACCCTCAGACCTGTAAAGCAGACGTGCTAAGCACTGTTTTTCCTCAGTGCTTAGTATCTCATAGGGGCCTGTTAAGTTGAACACAAACCCATTATTTGTTTTATGACTGGCAAACGGTGGATACACAGGTTTATTGTACCTTCTGCCACAGAGCATTTAATTATTCTGCTTGTCACTCTAAGTCACTATCATAGATAGATGAACAAATATATTATATGTAATATAATTCTTTTTGGACAAATTAAGTGCAATTCTCTCACAGCTCACTAGTGTGCCATGGCACCCTGGTTGGCTATCTGTTTTGATAGCATTAAAGTTGAGCCAATGACAGCTCTCAAACAAACTGTCATGTAACCTTTTTTTTTCCTTCTTTACATAACAGGTACTATGGTACGTAATAAAAGAGGAAAACATTTTAGTGTGCAGTTTTGTTTTTGTTGTGCCAAAATGTCTTTTATATAATTGATATAGAAAATATTTCTTTTTATTTTACTTTTTATACTAAAGCACATTTCAGAATATGTACTTTAGTTAATTTTACCAGTGTATTTCCCCCTACAAGTATTTCCACTTCAACTAAAGTACAGTAAGTGTACTTTTGCCACCTCTGTATAGTTGACGTGACGTAAAAAAATAAATAAAATCACTTCCGCAAACATGGCGTCCTTTGTTGTGGATAATTGGCTTCAACTGTGCCTGGAGGGGCTTGCTTACCACAAACCAAAATAAACGAAGCATTAAAGGAGGATTCGGTTTTGGGCCAGCCACCAACCACCAGTAGTAGTAGTAAAACCCATATAAAGTCTACAAATGTACCTTCTGAAGAGCGTCGGGCTCCACGGAGCTGTTGCCGCACTCCGACCTCTTGGAGACATTGTAGCCCAGGTCTTCGCTAATTCGGTCCCACAGGTACTGAGTGGTCAGCGGCGCCTGTAGGACCACGGCAAACACGGACAGGAACATGACGGGCTCCACGGACACCGGAAGCGGGCACGCGAACGGCGGCCCCGTCGGCCGAGAGGTCGGCGCCCCGGTGTCCTCTTCGTGGCCCAGCGATAAGTTCGCGTCGTCGGCTTGCGGTCCTCCGTCGCCGGGAAGGATAGCGGCCGTGTCCGGCTCGTACATGTTGACTCGTATTAAGTAAACTAGACTTACCTACTGCGAAGTCTCCCTCTTTGCGCGGTGCATACCTAAGCCATTATTAAAACGCTATTCGTTGTCGCTCTGTGTTTCTTTCCCAGTTATTCCAAAAGGATAATGGCAGCAAACTTTTTGACACCTCAGCAGAAAGGAAAGGAAGGGAAGCTTTGATTCGAGCTTCGAGTGTGGACTTTGCGACATCAGCTGGAGAAAGTGGTGAATTGCACCGACTACAACATCAGGTACACTCGAATCCAGTGTTTGCCAACCTTTATAGAGACAAGGCACATAGCGTAGCATAATTGCATATTTTTTTTTTTTTTTAGCATTTTCGAAAAAAAACCTCCCCCACACAACAAATTCAAAAAAACAAAAACATTTGCAGATAGAGTACCATGACCTGAACAAATGAGAATCCTAGACAGACATAATATATATATATATATATATATATATATATACTCTCTCGCTCTCTCTCTCTCTCTCTCTCTCTCTCTCTCTCTCTATATATATATATATATATATTATATATATATATATATATAGCAATTGCAGTATTTTTTTAATTAATATAATATTGTGATTGATAATTCAACTCTCATGGCACCCCATCAAATAAATGTCCCAAAAAGTATACAGTACACATTACTCACAAAGAGGCACTGTATATTCATTCGTTTTTCGAGTGAAATTTAAAGATGAACCAAAAATGCACTACAAGTTTTACAAGTGAACATAATTTGACCTTCTCTAAACGTTTGTTGAGAGAATATTAGCAATATTTCAGTACTTCTTGCCCAACTTGCTGTTCTCAAACAAGGAGCTGAGTGTGTGTTGTTAAACAAGTTGTGCAAAAAGTACTGAAACAGTTGGACATGACCATTGAAATAAATAGAATAGGTCAAATGAATTTCGTTTGTCAAGGTCATTTTAGGTTCATCTTGAAGTTTCATCTGGAAGCCCAATGCCGTCCATCCATCCATTTTCTACCGCTTATCCGAGGTCGGGTCGCGGGGGCAGTAGCTTTCGCAGGGACGCCCAGACTTCCCTCTCCCCAGCCACTTCATCCAGCTCTTCCGGGGGATCCCGAGGCGTTCCCAGGCCACCCGAAGGATGTAGTCTCTCCAGCGTGTCCTGGGTCGTCCCCGAGGTCTCCTCCCGGTGGGACGTGCCCGGAACACCTCACCAGAGAGGCGTCTGGGAGCCATCCGAATCAGATGCCCCAGCCACCTCATCTGGCTCCTCTCGATGTGGAGGAGCAGCGGCTCTACTCTGAGAGCCTCCCGGATGATCGAGCTTCTCACTCTATCTCTGAGGGAGAGCCCGGACACCCTGCAGAGGAAACTCATTTCGGCCGCTTGTATCCGGGATCTTGTTCTTTCGGTTACGACCCACAGCTCGTGACCATAGGTGAGGGTAGGAACGTAGATCGACCGGTAAATCGAGAGCTTCGCCTTTCGGCTTAGCTCCTTCTTTACCACAACGGATTGATACTAAGTCCGCATCACTGCAGACGGTGCACCGATCCGCCTGTCGATCTAGCCTGTATCCCTAACTTTAGGTGAGAAGTATATAATGTAATAATGATCTTCTCGGAATTGACTCACACATTTACTAAGTGTGTTTGCATGTTCCTTGACATATTGTGTTCGATGAATGACAAGCCTTCATTAACTGTTTCATTCAAGAGCGGCATCAAATAATAGCTCCGTTTTTTTATTGTCATTCAGTGGGGTGTATGCACATATTCATTAGTTTGGTGTGGTCAAACTGCACAAATTATACAGTATGTTTTGCCCGTAGCTGACGTAACCAATGTGTAAGGGTAGAAAATACTAAATTTTACCTAAGCTTCAAGTCTTGTAAGATTGTGCAGGTTTAGCTAATGTTGCGGCTGGTGTATGCATAATAACGTTAAAACGTTAAGTGTGGCTTTGTGTGATGATAAAAAAAAAAAATCCATTTGTGCGCAATAATTATTTTTTATTTGGAGATGAATGTGCAAGCTGTAAATGAATCAGTTTGGGCAACTTGTATGCCTTTGCTACACCTGAGGGTAAGTATTGTATCTAAGCAACATGATCATTTGCAGGATGACAGATTTAATGGACTTTAATTAAAAGTCTGCTTTTCTTGTGCCAGTCAAGTCCTTCCACTGTGACACACCGAAGGCTTGATAATAAGATAATTAGGGATGTTTAATGACAACTATTTTCCCCTCCACCTGTTCGTGTGAGCTCAAGAGGATATGTATTACAAGCGTTGTTGCAGTATGCTTGCGCCAAGTTCGAATGTGGAGTGTATAATAAGTTACAGAACTACTCTCCTGAAATGTTCGTGCTCATTTTCCAGTCAGTCAAGTATAAATTATAAAACGACCTGTTCTTTTTACATGATCCAAAACATACCATGCATATAATGTACCTGCAAGTGTAACCAGTCCTGGCCCAAGCCAGATAAGCCGAATTTGCAAATCCTTTGCAGTCAATTACAGCCTGAAGTCTGGAACACATAGACATTACCAGATGCTGAATTTCATCCTTGGTGATGCTCCCTTCAGTTTTGTCTCCATCGGCATCAGGTCAGTCGATTGGCTTGGCCATTACATAACATTCCACTTATTTTCCTTTAAAAACTCTTTGGTTGCTTTCGCAGAAAGATTCAGGTCATTGTACACCTGCACTGTGAAGTGCCATGCAATGAGTTGTGAAGTATTTGGCTGAATATGAGCAAATAATATTGCCAGAAACACTGCTTCTTTTTTCAGCCGTCACATAATCAGATTGTATGTTTTATGACCTTATATTTTATAACTGTAAGTCATAGGTTTGATTGAAAATAATCAACAGGCAACAAATGTACCTTTGTAAGCGATTCTATTTTACAGTGTAACTGTGAGGGACTTTGATCTTGAGAGCAATTAAATACAAGCACAGGATTATGGTAAGTTCTAAAAAGACCCACTGCCCCTTTTCACTCTTAGTGCAGTAATTTTTTATTTTTTATTTTTTTAAATGGCTACCAACCATACTTGAGAGCTCAATATCTTCTGTTATGGCTATGATGACAAATTTAGTGACAAAGTGTACATTTTTGGGGTCAAGGAATTCGATAAAATTGATTTCAAGTTAAAAAAATCAAAACAAAACATTATCCCCCATGCCATGACAGTTGAAGGTAAAACATGCAATTGTTCCTTTTTATTTCCCACTACACCACATAAGAGACACGGTTAATTGAATGGTTCACATGTTAATGTTTAGAGTGTGAGCCAATGTCGTGAACTTGACACTCATGCACTTTTTACTCAACTCAACTCATTATTTATATAGTGCTTTCATAATAGCTGCGGTGGTAACAAAGTGCTGTAGACATAATAATATAATCATGGATTCCTGCGTAATTCCAGAACACAGAAAAGTTCTGTGTTCTGGAGAGGTTGTGCCAGCCAGGCAGAATTTTTTATTTTAATCACAATTTACAAGAGCAAATAGTTAAGTTTACATAACATTACATACAGTAAATTCGTTAGGTTTACTTGCGCTTTACTTTTTCAGCATTTATGCAGATCTGTAATTTTTGTTTTTACTTTTATACTTTATACATAAAGAAGTTCCATCCATCCATCCATTTTCTGAGCCGCTTCTCCTCACTAGGGTCACGGGCGCGCTGGAGCCTATCCCAGCTGTCATCGGGCAGGAGGCGGGGTACACCCTGAACTGGTTGCCAGCCAATCGCAGGGCACATAGAAACAAACAACCATTCGCACTCACAGTCACACCTACGGGCAATTTTAGAGTCTCCAATTAATGCATGTTTTTGGGATGTGGGAGGAAACCGGAGTGCCCGGAGAAAACCCACGCAGGCACGGGGAGAACATGCAAACTCCACACAGGCGGGGCCAGGGATTGAACCCGGGTCCTCAGAACTGTGAGGCTGACGCTCTAACCAGTCGTCCACCGTGCCGCCCCCATAAAGAAGTTATTGTGCAAAAAAAAAAACATTAAAATATTTTATTGCTCAAAAATGTGAGGTGACCACATGGGCATGAAATCTTTTAAAAACTGTCAACAGGGACTCTATTTGTGTATCTCTACTTACTGAATCATCATAGTGTTTAAATCATCATCCAATCAAATCGAATCAAAACCTAAAGAATTGAATCGTGAGGGTCTTCACTATACGCAGCCCTACTCTCTCAGTTTTTTGTTTCTCAATCAAAACCACTTCTGCAGCTTTTGTGCCACACCAGTGAAATTCTGAGTCATCAGCTGAACTGTATACTGACTAGCACCACTAATATCCCCTATAAACACAGGTAGATCCCTTAATGGCTTCAGCACTTAGGTGCTCTCTACAGCTTTGGAGTATGATTGCATTTATTATTATTTTTTTTTAAACAATGGTTTCTCAGAAGAGAGGACGAAGGATCCAATTTCTTCGGTCTGTTGGGTGGACTGACATATAGGAAGCATAAACTCCAGTCATGGTCAACGCATTCCATGAGTTAGATACTAGTTACTAGCAAACTAGTTATAATTAAGTTAACCAGTGAGTAGCTAGCAAGTTCTAATGAAGCCAACTAGTTACTAGCTGGTTATAATTAAGTTAAGTTACGAGCTAGTTCTAATAAAGCAAACTAGTTACTGGCAAGCTATTTATAACAGCTGTTATACAACAGCTTCTTCCCTCTTGCAATCAACTTCTTAAACACCTAACCTCCAATTCCATTACAACATGCTGGCAATTTTTTTGTCTTGAGTTTGTTGTCACATTTCTGTTGGGCCAATTATATATTGCTTGTGCGCTCACTGTAGTAGTCTCGCCAAGCTGCACTATTTGCATATCTGTTGTTGACCAATACTGGCCACTCATGCCAGAGTAGCATCTGCTCCATTTGAAGATTGATTGAGGAGTATCTGCAACATTTGCACAATCAACATTGTCCCAGATTATCGCACTACTCGCTTGAAGTCTCGACGCCCTTTGCACAATGGGTCATTGCACCGGACTATTGCAACATTAGTCATTCGAAGTGCTAGAGGACTCTGCATCTTTTTGCACAATTGTCAAAAAAAAAAATGTATCGGCATTACCAGATAACTAGCAACCCTTTATTGCTCAGTGACTGTTTTTGTTTTTGTCAATGTCTTTATGTCTCAAAAGTGTTCTCTGTCAATTGACTGTCTGTTGTCGTACTAGAGCGGCCCCAATTACCGGAGACAAATTCCTTGTGTGTGTTTTGGACATACTTGGCAAGTAAAGATGATTCTGATTCAGATAATGAAATTAACTAGTGTTGCGCTAGCTAGTTGTGGTGCTTACATGTCACCTCTGACAACAGCACCTGCCACAGCTCTAACAGCCCCTGGTTACGATGGGATTTGTAGTCACGGGAACTTATTGGCAAAGGCTACTCCTTACTGTTTGAAATCTCATGCTACTTTGGATGACTGTGATGTACAGAAGTAGCTGCACATGCTTAAATAGAACATTTTCAAGGAAAAGATAAGTAAAGCCAGTCTGATGACACTTTTTTTATATTATATTATATTTTTTATATATATAAATGTTGCGCACCAATTGCAATAGTAAGGGGAAAACCTTTGGTTTATAAAACTTGAGGCCTATTTTATTGGATTCCTTGAACCACAAAATGTACACTTTGATGCCACGTGTCAGTCTAGCGAAAACAGAAGCAACATACGGGCTCTAGGGTATTTTCAGGAAATTGTCTATTTCCCATACAAAGTGTGATCTCACTTGTGTCTTATCAGATATATTTGTTTGTATGACCCTAAGGGGCATTATACCAAAGGGGACCTTGGCATCATGAAAGTCAAAGGCTTATATTTTGGGCGAAACCTCTCTACTAGATTGGTATTTTAAGTCTTTGTTTTCTTTTGTGTCTATAATTGCGAACAAAATGTTGATTTTTGTTTTAATTATTGTAATTATGAAATATTTTTGTTGCGCATGTACCAGGTGGGCTGCTCTCACACTTCTACACATGCACACACAATGGTAGAGCAGGAGGTTGGTCTGGTTTGTCTACATTTCTTCCTTGCGCAGAATTAAATGGAAATCCCTACATTGTTCTGTCACAGTCACACCCACCAGTCATTTACAAGGCCATTAACCTTGTTATCTCATAGTACTTTGGCCTTGCATGTTCTCTCTGACTTAGAAAAAAAATAGTTTATTTTTGCTTGGAATAGTTTTAATTTGTTACTGCCTTTCTAGTTATTTCCCCTATTCACCTTGTCTAACAGTTGTTTTTGTATGATGCTCCATCTTGGCACTGCTACTTGTCGGGAGACAATGACCAAATGAGCCATCTGAAAAATGTTTTTCGTCTCCCTACATCGAAACAGACTTGGCAGCGGCGACATCTTAGAGTCAAGATTAAGCTTAAGCTAACCTTTTCTCTGCTTTTATTGTCTCTATAGCACATTGCCTTATCTTCCCATCTGAAAACACATGGGAGCACACGAGGGCCCCTTTCTCCCTCTGGGGTTAATTTTTAATTGCTTTCAGGAAGACATACAAGTGAACTGCTATTTAAACTGTGATCTCATTTGATAGTCTCTTGAATAGAACAGTCACTAATCCTTTTTTTTTTTCTTGGCCCGCTGACCCTTTCAATACTTTGAATGTGTAGCACAGCTTCTCGATCATGGCTATATTCTGTACATGGCTATGGAGGTATCGGAATTATACTGTGATAGTTCTCACACCGCTCCTACTGCTGCCTCTGCCTCTCGTCATCCCCACCTCGGTAAGAATGACTCTTATTTGGGATTGATGCTGTTGATTTATGGACCAGTGAAGTACTCATGTGAGCACTAATGAGATGTAATATAAGAGCTGTATCACAACATTAATAAACATTGTTTTAATGAAAAGCGCTCAGATAGTTTCAATCAAAACTGAGCTTAAGTAACTTTTGATTTCTAACTACTGTATAGATATTGAAAGTGCACCTAATGAATTGTCTTATAATAAATAGAGTTGTGAGTGAGTAATGGCCATTAGGGGCATAATCAGTTTTTCCCCTCCTCTGTAACAATTAAATAACTGCATATGTCCATCCCCTGTAGACTAGCATGAGATTATTCATTACTGACCTTTCCATTGATTGTCTCCTGATGCTACATTCTCAACAGTAGAGATCTTTGTGGTGACTTCATCATATATTTGAGGAGATTTTTGTCATATAAAACCTCTCTGTCCTACAATGGTGGTTTCCAACATCATGATGGAAATATTTGAGTTTTAGGTGTGGGAAATGTTGCTTTTTGGGATCACTGTGCTCATTGTATGCAATTAAAATACACCAATTAGTTTCACATTTGTTTTTTTCCATGTGTCAAGATAAATGTACAATTACCTAGAATAAGAAGTGCAGTCAGACTCAGTGTAATAAATAAATTATCATAGAGAACACAACATCCATCCATCCATCCATCCATCCATCCATTCATCCATTTTCTACCGCTTATCCGAGGTCAGGTCGCGGGGGTAGTCGCTCTAGCAGGGATGCCCAGACTTCACTCTCCCCAGCCACTTCATCCAGTTCTTCCGGGGGGATCCCGAGGTGTTCCCAGGCCAGCCGAAAGACATAGTCTCTCCAGCGTGTCCTGGGTCGTCCCCGGGGTCTCCTCCCGGTGGGACGTGCCCGGAACACCTCACCGGGGAGGCATCCGAATCAGATGCCCCAGCCACTTCATCTGGCTCCTCTCGATGTGGAGGAGCAGCGGCTCTACTCTGAGATCCTCCCGGATGACCAAGCTTCTCACCCATGTCTCTAATGGATAGCCCGGACACCCTGCGGAGGAAACTCATTTCGTCCGCTTGTATCCGGGATGTTGTTCTTTCGGTCACGACCCACAGCTCGTGACCATAGGTGAGGGCGGGAACGTAGATCGACTGGTAAATTGAGAGCTTCGCCTTTCGGCTTAGCTCCTTCTTTACCACAACGGACCAATACAAAGTCCGCATCACTGCAGACGGTGCACCGATCCGCCTGTCGATCTCCCGTTCCATTCTTCCCTCACTCGTGAACAAGACCCCAAGATACTTGAACTCCTCCACTTGGGGCAGGATCTCATCCCCGACCTGGAGAGGGCACGCCACCCTTTTCCGACTGAGGACCATGGTCTCAGATTTGGAGGTGCTGATTCTCATCCCAGCCGCTTCACACTCTGTTGCTAACTGCTCCAGTGAGAGTTGGAGATCACGGCTTGATAAAGCAAACATAACCACATCATCTGTAAAAAGTAGAGATGCAATAATGAGCCCACCAAACCGGACCCCCTCTACGTCTCGGCTGCACCTGGAAATTCTGTCCATAAAAGTTATGAACAGAATCGGTGACAAACGGCAGCCTTGGCGGAGTCCAACCCTCACCGGGAACGAGTCCGACTTACTGCGGGATATGCGGACCAAACTCTTGACTCCGGTCGTACAGGGACTGAACAGCCCGTATCAGGGGGTTCGGTACCCCATACTCCCGAAGCACCCCCCACAGGACTCCCCGAGGGACACGGTCGAACGGCTTCACCAAGTCCACAAAACACATGTAGACTGGGTGGGGCGAACTCCCATGCACCCTCGAGGACGCTGCAGAGGGTGTAGAGCTGGTCCACTGTTCTACGGCCAGGACGAAAACCACACTGCTCCTCCTGGATCTGAGATTCGACTTCGCGACGGACCCTCCTCTCCAGCACCCCTGAATAGACCTTACCAGGGAGGCTGAGGAGTGTGATCCCCCTGTAGTTGGAACACACCTTCCGGTCCCCCTTCTTAAAAAGGGGGACCACCACCCCAGTCTGCCAATCCAGAGGCACTGTCCCCGATGTCCACGCGATGTTGCAGAGGCGTGTCAACCAGGACAGCCCCACAACATCCAGAGCCTTTAGGAACTCCGGGCGAATCTCATCCACCCCCGGGGCCTTGCCACCGAGGAGCTTTTTAACCACCTCGGTGACCTCAACCCCAGAGATAGGAGAGCCCGCCTCAGAGAACCTAGACTCTGCTTCCTCATGGGAAGGCTTGTCGGTGGAATTGAGAAGGTCTTTGAAGTATTCTCCCCACCGACTCATAACCTCCCAAACAACAAGGTGTGTAAATTAAATATGAGTACAGCAAACTGTGCTGTTCTAGACGACGACTGCTTCTAAATGTCAGAACTGTCATACTGCCACGGGCCTATTATTTGTCTGCCAAGATACTTTTCACACACTAAATTCTCAAGCAGCATGACCATTGTGACGTAAGTGTACCAGCTTTTCTCATGTTGGATAAAAACCCCAATGGAATTAGAACTGATATAAAAATGGCAAGTTAAATTGATACACATACTGTACATTTTAATGCCTTTAAAGTAGAATGAGTTGAATGCGTAACACTACATACTGTACATAAATGTTAAGGGCTGACTGAGTTGTTGTCAGAATAATCAAAGCAAATCATAATATTGTGGTGACATTTTATTGCATCTTTATTGCCTTTACGGGCTTCCACACCTACTATACTAATCTTGTTCAGGAAGGAGCTTCCATCAGTGACCTTGCACTGTACAATTGTAAAGCCTGATAAATCATTAAAAAAAATAAAAAATCATTCTGTTGATAGGCTAACGCTCCATTCATTCAAACACTGTCTGTTGAATGTATCTCATCACTGTTTGACATGAGTTATGTTCACATTGTTTTGAAGTTCTTGTCCACCCTTTGGGGTTCTCTATGATATTAAAACATTCTCAAGGAAACAGCACATTTTACCAATAGTACGATTCCAACGGTGAGGATGGGATGGATCCCTTAATTCAGTAATTTTCTTTCGAATGTGTTTTATATTTCATACAGAGCAGTGATTACATTGTGCAATTAATGTGTGCTACTTCCATCTTTTCTGTGATTTTCATAGTGTGTGTCACGCTGTGTGTTTTGTCTCTTGAATGTACATTATATCATACAGGAGGCAAAATGTGGCTTTGTGATCATCCTAATGGCTCTGTACTGGTGTACGGAGTGCATCCCTCTGGCTGCAACGGCCCTGCTCCCTGTCATTCTTTTCCCCATGATGAAGATCATGGAGTCAGATGAGGTATCTGCAGCTGTACAGTATATGACATTTTGTGGGTCTCTACTTGAACAGGAAGTGGCTGAGTAGTCATTTAACCGAAAAAGTTCCCTAACGTGTGCAACACGTGTCACTGTGACCCAGGTGTGCATCCAGTACCTGAAAGACTCCAACATGCTCTTCATTGGTGGGTTGCTGGTGGCCATCGCTGTGGAGCACTGGAACCTACACAAGAGAATTGCCCTCCAGGTCCTGCTTTTTGTCGGTGTCAAACCTTCGTTGTAAGACTTCACATCCTCTATTTGTAGCAGTCCTTGTCCAAAATAACAGCTTCATGTGCCCTTCTAATGTATTAGTTTTAATTGTCTTGTCAGCCTGATGATCGGCTTCATGGGCACCACAGCCTTCTTGTCCATGTGGATTAGTAACACGGCGTCCACGGCCATGATGCTGCCCATCGCCAACGCCGTGCTGCAGCAGCTCAGTGACTCGGAAGCCAACGCTGAAGAAAGAGCTCAGGATCTCCAGGCTGCCAGGCACGGCATGGAAAACCAGGGCTTTGAGATGAATGACACTAATGAATGCAAGGAGGTTAAACAGAAGGGCAGCAGCATCAACATGGGTGAGTGTGTCACCCCAAGAGTTAGCTAGTTTGCTAAAGACATTCATTGGTTGTTAATCTTCTCTTTGGATGTATTTCTGCTTTTTCAGATCGAGATAACGTGGATGTGACAGACAATGATGTTTCAAGTAGGTTTTTATCTTTTTTTTTTAATTTGTTTTTGAGATAACAGGGGTATTGAAAGTGGATGGGGGCTTTGTTGGCAACCATTGACTAATATAGAAAAGTGTGGGTGTTAGTGTGGTTTTTATAAGCATACAGCATGCAGTTCTTTAAAGGCACAAACTGACATAGATGAAAGATGTGTTGCCATCAAAATATTAAAACATCTGCATCTTGTTAGCACCTAATCATTTAGTGCTGAAACTATGATAAAATATAAAAGGTACCAAGGCCAAATCCCATTAACGTTCATAGTTGCTCATTTGGTAGCTCATTTGGGAAGGTTGCACTGAAAGTCTCAAATCTCTCCATTCAGAGGGTTGCGCTTGGAGTCCAGAGATGGCAGAACAGCGTAGAAACAAGCGGGAGCAAAAGTACATGAAGCTGACCAAAGGCATGAGTCTGTGTGTGTGTTATGCAGCAAGCATCGGAGGGACAGCTACACTCACTGGAACCACACCCAATGTCATCCTGAAGGGCCAGATTGATAAGTACGTACTTGTATTATACAACACGCACGTTTGTTAAGCTCATTCAATTCATCTAGTGTGTGTGGCTTACTTTCCAATGTTGATGCTTGATATTACTACAAACTGCTATTCTCTCAGAAGTTGATTGTGTATGTTTGGAGATACTGTTACTGATGTTAAAGAAATACAAAAAAATATAATAAAAAAATATTATATTGGCGGCACGGTGGACGACTGGTTAGAGCGTCAGCCTCACAGTTCTGAAGACCCGGGTTCAATCCCCGGCCCCGCCTGTGTGGAGTTTGCATGTTCTCCCCGTGCCTGCGTGGGTTTTCTCCGGGCACTCCGGTTTCCTCCCACATCCCAAAAACATGCATGCATTGGAGACTCTAAATTGCCCGTAGGTGTGAATGTGAGTGCGAATGGTTGTTTGTTCGTATGTGCCCTGCGATTGGCTGGCAACCGGTTCAGGGTGTACCCCGCCTCCTGCCCGATGATACTTGGGATAGGCTCCAGCACGCCCGCGACCCTAGTGAGGAGAAGCGGCTCAGAAAATGGACGGATGAATATTATATTGTTAACACATCACAATATATTGTAGAAATTCCAAGATGCCATGCAAATACAGTATGCACCTGGGGGTTTTTGAGCAGTACAGGAATATACCTAGAGTGATCTGATTTGACACCACTGTTACATTCCCATCAAGTGTTCGGTTTGCCAAGGCCCAATTTACAACCCCAATTCCAATGAAGTTGGGACGTTGTGTTAAACCTAAATAAAAACAGAATACAATGATTTGCAAATCATGTTCAACCTATATTTAATTGAATACACTACAAAGACAAGATATTTAGTGTTCAAACTGATAAACTTTGTTTTTAGCAAATAATCATTAATTTAGGATTTTATGGCTGCAACACGTTCCAAAAAAGCTGGGACAGGTGGCAAAAAAGTTGAGGAATGTTCATCAAAAACCTGTCTGGAACATCCCACAGGTGAACAGGCTAATTGGGAACAGGTGGGTGCCATGATTGGGTATAAAAGGAGCTTCCCTGAATTGCTCAGTCATTCACAAGCAAAGATGGGGTGAGGTTCACCTCTTTGTGAACAAGTGCGTCAGAAATAGTCGAACAGTTTAAGGACAATGCTCCTCAACGTACAATCGCAAGAAATTTAGGGATTTCATCATCTACGGCCCATAATATCATCAAAAGGTTCAGAGAATCTCGAGAAATCACTGCATGTAAGCGGCAAGGCCGAAAACCAACATTGAATGCCCGTGACCTTCGATCCCTCAGGCGGCACTGCATCAAAAACCGACAACAATGCGTCAAGGATATCACCACATGGGCTCAGGGACACTTCAGAAAACCAATGTCAGTAAATACAGTTCGGCGCTACATCCGTAAGTGCAACTTAAAACTCTACTATGCAAATCAAAAGCCATTTATCAACAACACCCAGAAACGCCACCGGCTTCTCTGGGCCCGAGCTCATCTAAGATGGACTGATGCAAAGTGGAAAAGTGTTCTGTGGTCTGACGAGTCCACATTTCAAATTGTTTTTGGAAATTGTGGACGTCGTGTCCTCCGGGCCAAAGAGGAAAAGAACCATCCAGACTGTTATGGACACAAAGTTCAAAAGCCAGCATCTGTGATGTTATGGGGCTGTGTTAGTGCCAATGGCATGGGTAACTTACACATCTGTGATGGCACCATTAATGCTGAAAGGTACATACAGCTATTGGAGAAACATATGCTGCCATCCAAGCAACGTCTTTTTCATGGACGCCCCTGCTTATTTCAGCAAGACAATGCCAAACCACATTCTGCATGTGTTACAGCCTGGCTTCGTAGTAAAAGAGCGCAGGTACTAGACTGGCTTGCCTGCAGTCCAGACCTGTCTCCCATTGAAAATGTGTGGCGCATTATGAAGCGTAAAATACGACAACGGAGACCCCGGACTGTTGAATAGCTGAAGCTGTACATCAAGCAAGAATGGGAAAGAATTCCACCTACAAAGCTTCAACAATTAGTGTCCTCAGTACCCAAACGTTTATTGGATGTTGTTAAAAGAAAAGGTGATGTAACATAGAGGTAAACATGGCCCCGTCCCAGCTTTTTTGAAACGTGTTGCAGCCATAATGATTATTTGTTAAAAACAATAAAGTGTATCAGTTTGAACATTAAATATCTCGTCTTTGTAGTGTATTCAATTAAATATAGGTTTAACATGATTTGCAAATCATTGTATTCTATTTTTATTTATGTTTAACACAACGTCCCAACGTCATTGGAATTGGGGTTGTACAATGCTTAACCACTAATCTGCATTAGCATTTTAATTGCGGGGTGTTTAGGCCAGACACTTACAGCGCTGCTATGTTAACAGTTATTACATTATATTAGCATGACACGCGCTTCAGTACCTAAAAATATAATAAACAAAGAGGAACAGTTCACAGAATGTTACGTGCGGATATTGCAACGGGGGCTTAAATTTCAAACTCCCCTGAGGTTGTGCAATTTGGAAACCATCAAAATTTGAAGGAAAAAAATACCTGAAAAGCGCACAAAAAAAATCATAATTCATAAACCATAATTGTCAGATTTGACAAGATTTAAGCATATCTAGTGAGACTAATTATTGATTTAACTCCACAAGTGTGTTTTTTTTAATACAGATGATAATGTACTTACATATAATGTAAAATATAAGAATTATCATATTGACGACACGGTGAACGACTGGTTAGCACATCTGCCTCACAGTTCTGAGGTTCGGGATTAAAATCCCGGCCCCGCGGCTGTGTGGAGTTTGCATGTTCTCCCCGTGCCTGCGTGAGTTTTCTCCGGTACTCCGGATTCCTCCCACTTCCTAAAAACATGCGTGTTAGGTTGATTGAAGACTCTAAATTTCCCAGAGGCGTGTCTGTGAGTACGAATGGTTGTTTGTTTATATGTGCCCTGCGATTAGCTGGCAACCAGTTCAGGGTGTGCCCCGCCTCTCGCCCGAAGACAGCTGGGATAGGCTCCAGCACGCCCGCAACCCTAGTGAGGATAAGCGGTACATAAAAAGGATGGATGGATATATCATATTTTATATTTTTATATAAGTTTTAAATTAATACACAGCCCGTTTTTTGTTTTATAAAGGTTTTGTGATGTGACACTAAATCAGCAACGGATTAATAAAATTTACATTTCCTCTGGGAATTTTTGTTTTTAAATGTGAAAATCTGACCTTAGATGTTTAATTGTAAGTTTTGTGCGATGTCTATTGCGATTTCACTGTTGTCACTTGACCAGCTATGGGACAGCAGTGTAGCTCAATTCTACCGCTACTGTACCACTACAGTTCGTACCCCCAAGTATGTTTGCTGGAAAATGTTATGGTATGCAGCAATGATTTTGGCACGCTTTAGGAGATTTGAGTATCAAAACAAAAAAATACCTACCATAGATGTGTTTGTACTCTTTTGTTGAAATCTGTTATTAAGTGCTTTGAAGCAATACTATTACAGTATTTCATTGCCAGTATTGACACAATTTTACAGCTCCCCTCTAAACTGTTATTTCCTACCTTCACCCACAGACTTTTTCCGGAAAATGGTGGTGTCATCAATTTTGCAAGCTGGTTTGGCTTTGCATTCCCCAACATGATTCTCATGCTGGCCTTAGCTTGGTTGTGGTTACAGTTTATGTTTCTGGGCCTCAAGTAAGTCAGAGTTTTTAGACTTTGAACAGCTAACCACACTACGATTAGACAAAGTATTTTATTGGGCTTTTCCAGTTTCAAAAGGTCATTTGGATGCGGTGCAGAGAGCGCAGGTGACAAGGAGGCCTACCAGGTAATCAAAGAGGAGTACAAAAGGTTGGGCAAGATGAGCTTCGCTGAGGCCAGTGTGCTGGTTATCTTCACGCTGCTGGTTCTTCTGTGGTTTACCAGGGAGCCTGGCTTCATACCAGGCTGGGCCACAGTTCTCTTCAACCAAAATAAAGCGTGAGTACGACAAGGACTATTGATCAGTGTCAAAAATAATTTAGGTGTACAGTTGAAATCAATTTCTGTCCCTCAAGTTAAACCCAATGACCCCTTTGGCCTTATTATTAGACTCCAAGGTTTTCAATCTTTTTTTCCACCTGTAGAATTACAATGACGTCCTCAATTTTTAAGTGTTGTTAAGTTGAGCAACGGGACACATGGAAGCTGTTTTAATCCAAAATGGCAGTCTAATGGAGTGTTAGATGGCAACCTGGCTCATCAAACATCCTGTCTTTTTGTTTTGTCCACATTATTTTACACTGTTTTATACACTTTTTTTTTCATGTGTTTACTCATCAGTTACGTCACAGATGGGACCGTGGCTATTTTAATGTCAGCACTGTTCTTCTGCATCCCCTCCAAATTTCCCAGATGTGGCGGGACATCTGAGGACGGTAGGCAAGCTGTTCACCCGTTATCTACCATGTGCAAGTACGTTAACAATCTTAGTAGTTCATAATTTTGCTTATCTTTTATTTATGCTCACGTCAACCAGTTAGACAGTAAAAATAAAGAGCTATAGTTGCCTCTGCGCAGTTGGCTCTGCATCTAGTGCAGTAAATTTCCAGCGGGCTTGTCAGGAGAGGTTTTACAATCACATCTATTCTCTCTTCCGTTGAACGATAACATATAAAGATACTGTCAGTAACTTTTAGGGCTTGTTAAAAGCCATTTAGCTGATTCTGTGTTTTCATATAACCGTTATCAGATCTCCTTCCTCATTTGTAGCCTGATATCTGCAAGGTCAATTTTGGACAACCACATGTTGCACCTTCACACAAAATTGCTTGTGTGTGAATGAATAATTTTCTCTCTTTTGCCAATTCAAACGTTGTGTATTTGCTGCCTCGCAATGAGTTTGGCTTCTGTCTACAGAAAGATGACTTTGAGGTGCCACTGTATATTTTGTGGAAAATGTCCATGAATCTATACATTTTCAACATGTTCTTGTCTTTTAGTAGTTTATGACATTTTTTGTTCTCTTCAAGGTGTGTTTTTATGATCTTTGCACATTTAGTGTAAGCTTTTACCATGGCCATGGTTGACCATGTCGAAACCATTTGTTCAAATAATTTCTTATCTTCAAACAGGAGGCCCTGCTGAAGCTGCGCCTCCTCTTCTTACTTGGGAAATTGTCCATGAAAAGATGCCTTGGAACATCCTTTTACTCCTGGGAGGAGGATTTGCTTTAGCCCACGGTAGTGAGGTAAGCTCACACCACATTTTCCCAATTGAATTCTTTCCACAGACATTTGGACAGAGTTGTTTGGTTAAGGTGTCTGGGCTGTCCACGTGGTTAGGGGAAAGTCTCGTACCACTGCAGAGCATCCCTCCCTTTGGTATCTCCATCCTGCTGTGTCTGATGGTGGCCATGTTCACGGAATGTTCCAGCAACACTGCTACCACCACCCTGTTTCTACCGATACTCGGTGCCATGGTGAGAGCCAACACGATATACTTTGACTCCCCCAAACCCCCAATCACCACCATCTTATTTCTCTCCAGGACTTAACATTGAAGACCTTTATTGTTGTATAATAATGTATATTTTTTTTCATGTATTGGTCCTTAATCTACAGCCATACCGAGAATTATCTTGTGACATGAAAACAAAGTGATCATGTTAGGACAACAAAGTAATCACATAAGAAGAACAATTTCATCTCGTTGTTTTGAGAATAAAGTTGTAATAATACGAGAATAAAGTATTAACTGACTTAACAAGATAGCTGTAATGTTACGAGAATCAACTCCTAACTGTAAGAACATGAATCATTATTTTTATAAGATGAAATGTTAATGTTGTGATGTTGGTAAAATAAAGGCAGAGTTGAACAAGAAGAAAGTTAAGATAATAAAGTCATAACGTTATGAGGATAAATTCACAATGTTTTGAGAATGAAGTTGTAATGTTACAACAAAGTCATAATCTTACAAGATAAAATTTGATGAGATATTTTATGTGTAATAAAAGTTTTGCCTTGGCTGCAAAGAGGTGTATGTTCAAATCATCGCAGTCTGAGGTCTCACATCAAACTGTTTTCCATTGGCTTCCCTAGGCCACCGCCATTAAGATCCACCCGCTGTACGTAATGTTTCCCTGCACCATCGCTGCATCTCTGGCTTTCATGCTGCCTGTGGCCACGCCCCCCAACGCCATCGCCTTCTCCTACGGCAACCTTAAAGTCATGGACATGGTGAGTGATGGCCTTACACAACGTACAGTAAAGTCTCAGTGTGTGGTGCTGGTGTGCTTTGGGTAGAGAGATGTGGAATCCAATTTTGGATAAAAGCAGCTTATATTAATCCTTTGTCTGATCATATACTATTTATTTGTAAAAACAAAACATCCAACTATTACTGTGGAAACTGAGCTAACAGATATATTCACTCTAAAAGCAAAATCAATGCGCAGTATACATCCGCCACAACTTTAGGTACGCCTACGCAATCTGAATGAGATGCAATACAAGAACTTTTTGATATAATATTGTTTGTGTTTTCAGGCCAAAGCTGGGTTCATCCTGAACTTCCTTGGAGTCCTGACCATCAATATTGGCATTAACACGTGGGGGGTGGCCATGTTCGATCTGAACACCTTCCCCAGTTGGGCAAATGTTACTAATAATCCTTGAATTTAATTTCAGGGAAAAACTGCACCATCAAATAGCGCTTTTTTCTTTGCATCATCAAATTGTGCTCAATTGAGCTTATTGAACATTTAGGCCAATCACGGCCAAATGGACATGTGGCTGCAAACACTGGGACTAATTTTTGTAATATTTTCAAATAAATGAGCACAATACAGTGGAGCAAATCTCTAGTTAGTCAGGCCGATTAGAACTTGATGTTCCTGAAGTCACACACTATATAAAATTATAGTATTTGATCCACAACCACACACAACCTTGCCATGATACATTTTTGGGCCACTGCACAATCCAAGAGCATCCAATGCAAGAGCTTTATCGAACAAATCTGCCTTTACAAAAATAATAATGCTCAGTTTTGATGACACTGTCAGAGAGATATTATAATTAGCAGTATGTTTAATATTATGGCTGTAGAACTGTAGCAGCTGTTGCTAATAGTGTGTCTTATTTTGTTAGATTACACCAGGGTCAACTTTTCAAAACAGTTCCAAATATGATGCACTGTACCTCTACAACATGCCCACAATAAAAATTATTATGTTAACAGCTCTTTTAAAACTATCAATCAAAACTGAGCAATTGTTATTTCTGTAGAGGCAAAATATTTGATACAGCTTTTTTTTTTAATTATTGGATCTTATTAGATTGTGCAAGTGTACCTAATAGTGTTCAAACAGTGTTCATACATGATTTCTCACTCTACTGTTTTCCTAATGTGCACATTCAATTGTACTCACGAGAAAAGTCCACATTTTTTTGGTTTTCTTTTTTCAGTCAACTGTATATTTTAATATTCTCCTAGGAAGCAAGTTAAGTGTTATTGTTTGGCATACTGAGGTTACATGTGAGCTTATATGTTTCATATGAATTGGGCCCTGACCTTGACCATATGGAATAATACGAACGAAATGTGATTTTTGAAAGTGTTGTCGTTGCTTTAAACTTGATTGTAACATTTTTTTGTGTGTGCAAGTGAGTTATGTTGAGCTTCCAAGACAATAAATGTGTATAAGAGAAGTGCTTACAGGTTAAAATCTACTGAGCTCCAATCATCTGGATGAGGAGGACGGGGTCTCGAACGAGGACAGAAGGCAAATCCCTTCAAAGCGGTCAATACGGGAGTAAAGCAAACTGATTGAAGGGGAATTTGGGTATGGAAAACTGATTAGAATCATTTCATTGAGCTCTTTGGCAATGGGCCACATGTCTGCCAAATGCAGGAGGGATCTTTAAAATGGTTATTTTGTCTAAGTTTGCGCTCATTCGTCTTCTGGTGAACCCTGACGGACATCATTGGACATCAATGAAGTGGCGATGGACGTTTGTTACGAGAGGTAAGACAACTTGTCACTTTGCGCTTTGCCCCAACACATATTGAATGTTTTTATCAGCTTGTGTGATTTGATCTGTTGTCTCATTCATCATTCTAGCTGGCATAGGGGGACTTATTTACTATACAGTATTTAGTCATTTTGAACCCTTGTGCCCCAATATTGACAAGGCAGTTGTGACAATAACATTTGAGGAGACAGCTATGTGTTTTAATCATTACATATACATATACAGCATACCCTCGAGGAAAGAAAAGTAATTGCTAAATTCACATAAGTGCTCCCTGAACCAAAATGTCAACTATTCACTTTAGCCTTGGGGTCTGTGAATAGTTTCAAAATACTCCCATAAATATTTATGATAACATAAAATATGGAGTTTAATTGCTAGATCTACCTTTAGTCCTCTGGGTTACAACATTACAATTCATTATAAACTAATGCAAATAAAGAATTGAACAAATGACAAACATGCTCATTCATGCCCTTTCATCAAGGGGACACCCACCGGCAGCAACACCTGCACGCCTGAATAAGAGCCAATACGGGACATCGTGAGAGTTGTTCTGGTAGAGAGGGATTCATTTAACAATATATTTGTTGTTATCATTGCATTTTGCAGTGGTGTAGAACTGTACTGCACTAAATCATATTGAAAGCTGTTCATAATGATTTGGTTTTGTTATTTAAGTGGTAAAATATTAGAGAAACACCTCGGTATGATGCAGAGCAGTTCTACAATTTACATCACTGCAAACTACAACCACAAAAATAAACATTGTCTCTAACAATGACTGCGCAGTACGTGTATAGAGTGTCTTACAAAAGCATTCATATCCCTTGAAGTATTTCAGATTTTGTGGCGTTGTAATTCTAAATGTAAATGTCTAAATGTATATAATATTCCCAGACTTTTATGAAGTGCCGTGTGGAAAAGACTCTCATGAATCATTTACCTTGTAGGACTAGCTTTTGCTACAATTTCATTTTTCAGATTTGTGTGTGCAATTTTCCCATCGTTACGATTTACGACTTAAACTAACCTAAAAAAAAAAACCTAACAAAAAACAAACATACGCAAATGAAATTCTATTTTGCAAATAGTGCAGAGGAATGATGTCCAATATCTGTGAAAACAATAAGACTCAGTCACATTCCCATATTACGCCCTCTTAAAGAACTTTGGCAGAAAAGAGCCCCCGGCAGAAGGCTTCCCTCTCTAACAAGTTTATTCAGCTTGTAATAAATCCTCTGTCACTGCCTCACCCTCTCACTGAAGACACATGTTCAAAGTTGACTGTTTGCGCTGTGTGGCGCATTAGGAGTGCGGTGGAACATCCAAATTCTAACAAAGCATAGGCGTAATTTACGGGGGGGACAAGGGGGACTGTCCCACCCCACTTTTTCAGAGGGCTGTTTTTGACCATCCAGCACCCATTACTGAGAATAAACTCTCCTTAAATGTTATTTTAGATACATCTAAAACAAAATGTATCATTGGTGATTATATTTATCTGTTTTCCAACTCTCTAGAATTTAATTTTGACGAGGGAGTTTACAGTAAGCAGTGTTCTACCTCGCTCTCATGTAAATATTGTCACATTAGCCGTCTTGTCTACCTTGGTCAGATTGCTAGTAAAGTCATCTGCCGAGATACGAGTCTGATTCATGGTGCAATAAGAAAAAGAACAAAAAAAGTTAAGACGCACTAAACGCTGCAGAAATAGACATAAATTCACCTTATTACAACTATTCATGGAATCAGTTGTTTAACTTTAATAAAACAGCATTTTAAAATCACAACGCTGCTATGGCTTCTAGGTAAATCTTTGATAGGGAGCTGCCATGTTTTAACAATGACGTGAATGACAAGGACAATGACGGCTTACAGCACCATTGCTTCATAGTACTTGGCTGGCCCGATCACGTCCCTTTGACGTTTTAACCACAAATTAAGATTGTTTTTTTCCCCCCGCCCGCCAAATGCAGTGTACAATGATGATATTCTGTGAAATAACTGGTTATGACCTCTTTGTATTTAAAAGCCTCTAGCCCAGTGCTTTTCAAACATTTTACCCCAATACCGCCTCAAAAAGAAGTACGGAAGTTCGTTCTAAGTACCACCATATTGACCAACATTAAAATACAGTAGCATTGTGTTCATCAAAAATGAGGCGCAGGTTTTATTCCTAAAAATTGAATTTCATATTATGCGCAGTTGGAACATTAACACTGCTTAAATAGAGAGGGGGAAAAAACCTGCACTTACTGGTTCAAATCAAATGTATTGCACATAAAGTTGAATACAATTGTACCTAAATAAAAAAAAAACCTTCCTAAATGATTAAATACAAATGTATTATACTTAAAAGTTAAATACAACTGAATTGTACTTAACAAAAGTACTAAACTGTTTTTAAAAAAACAAAATATGAAAAAAATGTAAACTGCGGTAACATGCAGTTTGAACCTTTAATTTGGATTCTTTCAGGTACCACGATATGGAGCCCGCACAATACCACCCTTTGAGAACCACTGCTGTATGCTGTTCTTTTTATTTTTTAAACATGCTCTTTGTCCATGCGCCTCTTATAGTGCACTAATTATTGCATTTAAAATTGTGGACATCCTCATACTGTAGGTCACGAGCGTTGACATCTCTGACCTCAGCCATTTTCCGTCCTCTGATTTGTTGGTCAGAGCAAAACTTGTTACAGGCAACTTTGACTGGCAAAACACGTCTCCAGCAATCTCCACACATGAATACATTTAATAATCAGCATCCCAAGGCTTTATTTAATTCAATTTTGTATGTCTTGTCATCTTATTAAATACAAATGGATTCTGACCTGCGCCAGATGATGTACAGTTGTGCGCTGTCATATTGCGTTTGTATAGTATACATGGTTTGTATAATTGCGAGAGTGATGGTATTAAGACGTCGATTAAGCCCCTACTGAAGGCACAGGTACCAAATGCACGTTTGTCCAATAATATGGCTAGTGACAATACGTTGACGTAAATAAAACTTTAAAGTATTTCATCTTAATGTAATGAGATTCACCTAACTGTCAGCTGGTTTAGATGCCAGCTCCTTGCGGCCTTGGTCAAGGTAAGTGGTGCGGATAGTGGGCATAGACTCAACACACAGGCAAACATGACAATCTCCTTCTGCATATTTGGCACCATGTCACATTCTTGACCTTTCATTATACTGCAGTTAACTTTTCATGCTTGTATGACAGTTGTGTGGAATGTTAAAAGTACAATTTTGTCTATTCACCTGCCTTTCCACTTCCTTAAACTTGACACCTCCTTCACCTGTCATCCAACAGTGAGTAGTTTGTAGTTAAGGTTTGATTATGGAGTGGTTAACTTATTTAGAAACATCTACTTAAAACATTGCCTTTATGGTTAACAAGGGTTTTATGCCGATTTGAAAAAGTTTCAAATTGGCTTGTGTTTGACCTTTGAGGTGCCGTTGTCTGAAGTGTCAAGCAAAAAGGCACATATTACAAGATGTGCAGCAGCTGACTGTTGAATGTAGGGTTCAGTCATTAACTGGCTGGTTTTCCTACATTTTTTGGGGTTGTCATTTGTGCGGGAATTGTGAAAGCAGGGCACAGTGCCTGGTGCTCTTTGCCACTGGCTGTGTGTAATCTCGTGTTCAGTGTATCTTATGTCCCAGTCACACAATGATAGAAGGAGGACGAGATGGCTGCCAACGTGTGCACGAATACATCCATCAAAACCTGTTGCAGCAGGTTGTCTTCTTGCTTATTCTCTATCTCATTCCAGTCTTTAGTTGGACCAGTGCCACACACACACACACACACACACACACACACTGTGACGATGATATTAGGTGCAGTCAAATCCAAAACTGGCCCATCAACAGCTTGAATGCACATTTTGACAATTTGCGCACTGAAGAGCACATCTATCAGAAATGGATCCACAATGCGTCAGGGTCTAAGAGGGATTTCGAAGACGTAAAGCCACAAAGACGACATTATCACTGATTTTAACTTGACGGTGAGTCTCCAGTATTAATTGTCCTCCTGCAATCTTTTTAGCACATTCAGGATTATGTCAAAATTGTTTGTCAACTTCTGTGCTGCACTTCGCTCATTGAAACACTTTCTTTTTTTACACATTTTGTTCTAAACAAATAACAATAATAACACACTTTATTCCAACTAAACGTTTTAATTGTACTTGTACTTAATCATTCGATCTATCAATAGACATGTCTTTCATTATAATTTAATGAATAATGACATTTTCACTACCTTTATTTCATTGGGATGAATCTCATGGTTCCGTTGTCCTAAAGTGAGACTCATAGCGTCCAAGATGAAGTTACCAAATATGATTCCTTGCCATATACAGTAAAGAGCTACAGCAGTGGCCTTCTTATATTAAAGTGACTAAATAAGAGACACCATTTAGTCTCGATTGTCTCACTTCGCTTGAAGCACACACAAAAAAAAAATACATTTATTTAAAAAAATATATTTTTTTAAATGTACTTGAATGGGTGCCTATAAAGGTCTAAGAAGATGTCATAATTTTCTGATGAATGTGGAAATCAAATTTACAAACTTTTATGAGGCATTTTTCCTTAGTTACAATAGCAAATGCAACTTTCGCTCTGCCCCCAATCATAATGTAGTATGTTAGGAAACATACTACATTGTTTCCTTTGTAGTATGGTTGCGGTAAACAGTGGCTCGCTCCAAACCAAAGTATTTTCAACCAGGGTGATACTAGTGGTTGTTAAGTGAACTGTAATCATATAATAACTTTTGTGTTTTGACCTGAGAATATCAAAGACCTTTTAAGACTCCTTAAATTTAATTGACTTGAATTATTTGAGTCCAAATGTATTGTGCCGTCCAATCTATAGTTATTGGAAGATGTCTTTTAAAGCAAAGCTAATTTATTTGTATAGCACATTTTATACACAAGGTAACTCAATGTGCTTTACATGATTAAAAGCATTTAAAAACAAAGAAAAAAAAAAACCCAGCTTATAAACATTTAATGTTCCACCAATTCTCCCAGTCATACTCCAAAACCTTTTAGAAAGTTTTCCCTAGAGTGAAAGCTGCTGTTGCTGCAAAATGGCGATGAACTTTCATTTTCAACTATAAAGAGCTCTTCTCCATCCATCCATCCATCCATCCATCCAGGTTAGTTTAAAACATTTTAATCATGTGCAACTAGTGTACATGTTCGAATCAAATGACTTTATTTTTCATTGCATACAATCATGGTGAGAACATGCAAACTCCACACAGAGGAAGGCCAGAGGCGAGATTCAAACCCTCAACCTCAGAACTGTAAGGCAAAGGTGCGACCCACTTGTTTCCAAAATGCTATAAATCTATTTAGCCTATTCTAAGATTGTCCCCCCCCCATCCTGCCATATCAGCAAATTTGAACCATTCATTGGCTCAGTCTGAACATGTTCAACAAAACTCAATAAGAGTCTGTACACAATGAATGGACAAGATTGATCTTCCTCAAAAATGGCTTTTATCTCATCCAGGGAAAACAGCACTTCATTCTTCCATTATACCTTGTGTAACTGACCTGTCTATACAATGCATATTTGACATTTCAGTTTGATCCATCCAACTGTGTTGATTATGATGATTTCTCAAGACTGTATGTGGTGTCCAAAGTTGACGCAAGCTGAGATCCAATTGTCAAAAACATGTTTATCTTATTTGATACATTGCAAGGAATGTCTCAATTTGCAGTTTTCAACAAGGAATTATAATATGTATATAAAAATATTAATAATATGTAATACATTTCAATCGAAAACTGTATGGTTTCAGTTTTTCTTTTCAGGCTGTAAGGCATCTCTTGAACTCTGATGCCTAAGTGCTTGCCTTCAGGCTGATTCAGTCTCTCAAGCAGAGGAGTGTTTGTTGCTAGTTGGCAACACAAAATGCAATCTCTCCACTTCCACCTTCACCCTTTTGCATCCTTTCATGTGGACAAAGCACTCGGATTGCTGTTCCTCTCTGTTTTCACTTGTTTGCCTCAGTGAGATTTGGCGTTGCATGACCAAAAAGCCACGATTTGTTGGCACTTTTAATGGGCTTTCTTTATGCAAAATAGATTAGGTTACCTTGACTGGCCACATGTCTCCAGTCTCTGATGGGATCAGATAACACATCTGTTAGGAGGAGGCAGGGTACACCCTGAACTGGTTGCCAGCCAATCGCAGGGCACATACAAACAAACAACCATTCGCACTCATATTCACACCCACGGGCAATTTAGAGTTGTCAATTAACCTACCATGCATGTTTTTGGGATGTGGGAGGAAACTGGAGTGCCCGAAGAAAACCCACGCAGGCACGGGGAGAACATTCAAACTCCACACAGGCGGGGCCGGGGATTGAACCCCGGTCCTCAGAACCATGAGGCAGACGCTCTAACCAGTCGGCCACCAGTCGGCCACCGTGCTGCCCATTTTTACATTAAAACAAAAAATTTGCATAAAATGTTCCTTTTAAATGTGTCTCCAGAAGCACGGCTTGGTGCAGAATGTCGGTCTGTCCAACGTTTTCACCCAGTAAGGACGAGTCTCAACCCTTAACCACCCGGGCCAAGCCTCACACCTCACACGAGACCCTTGGGACCTCCTGCCAGCAGTTGGCAGAATCACAGGTAACGAGGATAATGAGGAAGATACAAGTAGTTGTAGTTTAGTTGACTACATTTAGTTGTCAACATTAAACATTACTTATTTTAGTCATGACAACCTATTTTGACTCATCACCACTTATAATTGCAAAACACCTTATATTTTTCCCCCTTAGGGAAATCGTACTTGTGTCTGGCCAACCAAACTAATGTGCATGCAATAAACTATCAGGATCATATTTGTTGGTTACATTGTGTAGCTATATCTTGTTGCAATTTTCAGATTAAGTAAACTAGAGTAGTATACATTTGATCAAGATTTGTAATTAAATACATATTTCACAAATATAGTGTACGTCCACTTTCACTTTGTTCTTTAAATGAGATATTAACTTCAATAGGTGTTTAGAAAACATATTGAAACTGTTGTATTGGTGCACAGGCAATTTACATTACATCCATACACCACAATAAGGCAGTTAGACACACGTGCATGCACACGCACGTTTATGCAAGTTACAAAGGTTTAATGATATGAACGCTGAGGGAGTCAAGCATCCACATTAAAGGGGAACTAAAACCCAACGTCAAAACTGTTATATTTTAAATGTGGATAATCTTCTTCATAAGATTGTATTTACCTAAGTGTGTGAAGTATTTATAGGGAAAAAAAATACATTTAAAACATCGCACCAACTCGCTTATGGGAGCTGCCATCTTTCGGTCTTTTTACTCGCGCGAGACTGCAAATTTGTGAGAATGTGTCGTATGTTCACCAATTCGTAAATATGCAGCAATGAAAAGCTACGTGTTCGATTTCATGACATGTACAAAGTTGCATAATAAACCATGATCATAAACGTCATCAACTATGTACTTGGAGAGTTGTGAGCCAATCTATATTTCTTTTTGTGGGTCTCTTTCACAGTCAAATTGATATACAATCTTCTTACTCTTTGGTACACTTCCTCTGATGGCCGCTGCATGGTTTCCAATGATTCAATCCATTACTCTTGAAATCTGTCAGTTGTCACAATTCAATAGCAGTTGGCAAGGCACAAGTTCAACTGCACTTATGAGGTCACTTCTGGTCTGCCTCTGATGACGATTTTGCCGAACATGGCGGCCCCCATAGGCTGATGAATTATTTCGTTTAATATTTATTCCATGAACTTAATATTATTCATAGTACCGTGTTTTGACTAGTGCTACTGCTGACACATACAATTTAGCTTTAATAATGTTTGGGTTAAGTTCCCCTCTTTCTGCATCTCTAAATATAGATTTTATTATAGATGTAATGTCATTGTTTTATATCCTTTTGTGGAGTATAAGTCAACTTTGACTTTTTGGTGTTGGGCTCAGAACGGGAGAAGAAATGAAGTCATGGCAACATTGAAGGAAATAGCACTGATCAAGCATCCAATCAGATTGCTCTGATCTTAGCCATCTTGCCCCTCACAAAGTTGGAAATGACAACATTAAAAATCATAGCCATGCAATTTGAAAACAGCAATTCTAAGCAATTTCTGACTTTTGGTGTGCATGTTCTATTTTTGATGAACATGTTTCTCCACAGAAAACTGATGGCGGTGATGTCTGCTTCACCCAGCAAGCCAGACCCAACCTCACGTCAAGGCATGCGCATGTGAGTAGAAGGCACAGCGTGGATGGGACTGGACGAGAAGGCCCAGTCGACGCGTCTCGTTTCCACCCGTACCTGCGACAGCTCAGTGAGGGTGCGGTGACAAATGCAGTTTGTCTGCAGCGCGGCTCGTCTCCTTTCAGCTGCCTGCAGGAGGTCTGCAACCCTCAAATGTGCTGCCTGACATTCGGCTCAAGCAGCGAGTCGCAAACACTATGGGAACAATATGACTACAATGATCAGGTGACTAGAACTGCCACATTTTGTATAATAGTTTATTTGCCGTTTATTGGGGCTGTATATCAGTATATTCCTTAGACGTAGAGAAAATTGTTGGTTGTCCCACAATAGCTGTGATTGGCTGGCGGCCAAGTGCCAAGTCAGCTGGAATAGGCTCCAGCTCACTCATGACCCTAATGAGTACAAGCGGTTCTGAAAATGGATGAACAACCATTGAAATAACTTGAAACTGACAAGATTAAAATTTGCCAAAATTGATGCATATTGATGAGCCACTAAGCCTCTAGGACTATGTCCTAGACTATGCGAAAGATGAGACATAACCGGAGGGTTTTGGCAAGTCACACCAGCTCTATGTTTACAAACATAAAACTGACGCATACAAGGAAACATGGAGGAAGCTCGGTTATGTCCTGGGGCTGCCTCCAATACAGGGTTTCTTGTCTCTGTGCAAGATACGTTGAACTTTCAAGCCTGTCAAGACATTGGAGTGAAATGTGCTTCCCAGTGTCAGAGAGCCGCAGGTCATTAGGCCTCCAACAGGATAAAGACTAAAAAAAACAACAACACACCACTAAAAATACCCTGTGTTTAAGAACAAAGCATTGGACTAAAGTTGAATGACTTGGTTTATGAACAAAACAACATTTTAAAAAGACAAACTACCTCGGTTTAACACACTATTTTCTATTTGCGAGCAGTCTTGACATGGACAAGCGGAAGGAAGAGTACCGCATCTTTGTTATTTTGCCCTTAATTGGCCCTCAGAATGGCTCTTAAGTGAAGGAAAGCTGCTAGTGATAGCGTAGCTTTATAAGTTGCCTATTGAAAAAAAAAAAAAAGAAACAAAACATGAAGATGGTGTTCGAAAAAGTTGGCTTGGAAAAATATATCCCTTTTAAATTCATAACCAGCAGTTCGACTGAATTCAGATCCCATAAATCTAAATCCCATAGAATATCTATGAAAGGAGCTGAATTGATAAAAAAGAAGCAATGCCGGAGTTTCATTTGTTCATTTTAATTAATTTTAGTCAGTCAGTTTGAAGTTATTTTGGTGACACTGGTGTTTTCCCCCTGTCATTAAGGGTATTGCCATTTGTGTCCACATTTGTATACTGCATATGCAGCAGGAGAATGGATAGCATTGGGTTGTATTTGTTGCAACATTGTGGTTTGATGATCTCTCCAGTGTTCCCACTCCAACCTACCGGCTGTGTCAGATGAGACTTTTTGTTCCCATTCTCAACAATATCTATGCTCCACATCAGCCAGCCCTCCACAAGAGGTACAGTAAGTGCAATGATTAACAGCATAAACAATCACTGTAAATGTGTTGCAAGGTAATGTGATTGAAGATATGAGATGATCATATTGACCCTGGATGTTCTCCGCAGGTCACAACATGGCCGTACACGACTGAGGAGCATTCCAACGAGCCAAATTATTCTTTTCAGAGTCTCTCCTTTCAAATTAATCAGAGGAAGAACTCGCAGCCCCTCTTCCCCAAGCCCATTTACTCATACAGGTGACAGTTGCTTTTCCTCCATCCATCCATTTTCTTCACTGCTTATCTTCACTCGGGTCGTGGGCGTGCTGGCGCCTATCCCAGCTATCTTCGGGCGAGAGGCGGGGTACACCCTGAACCAGTCGCCAGCCAATCGCAGGGCACATAGAAACAAACTATCATTCGCGCTCACATTCACACCTATGGGCAATTTAGAGTTTCCAATTAATCTACCATGCATGTTTTTGGGACGTAGGAGGAAACCCGAGTGCCCGGAGAAAACCCACACAGGCACGGGGAGAACGTGCAAACTCCACACAGGCGGGGCCGGGATTTGAACCCCGGTCTCCAGAACTGTGAGGCAGATGCTTTTCATTACCTCACATATTTAATAATATAATCCTAGTCACGACCATTTTGACTAATTAGTTACACCTTTTAAATGACTTCAATATGACCAAAATAACTGTTAGATTAACTTTAATACACTGGCGGCCGTTAATGAGATAACAATGCCAGTACAGCAGATTACAAAATTATAATATTATTCAAAGGCCTCACTTAGCATTGAACGTTTGTAATTTTTTACAATATCAACAACTATTTTGGTTTTATATTAGAAGGAACAAAAAATTTAAGTCTTTGATAGGCTGTAACATGGCCTTCTTTCAGAAGATTTTTTTTTATTATTTTGGCTAAATAATCTTAATTGAATCCATTCAACTGAATAAAAGAAAACAAAAACAAAGCTAACATGAACTTGCTAAGCGAGTCACAGCACCCTCAATCAGCGGTACCACTATAATGATTGATGCTCATCTCATGCAATGATGATGCGTTACCACTGAGCCAACCAGTGCACAGTCAGACCATACAGGAGGCGGGATTACCGTAATTTAATTAGTAACATTACTGTTTAATTGGTTTACTTTTATGTGTTACTAGTCTCCAAATTAACCTACACTGGTCACTCCCCTGCCCCTGTTTCTCATTATGCCAGGAAATACTTCAGATAGAATACCAATAATCCTTACATTAACATTGTTCACAATGATTCTGAAATAGTGAGTAGCAACATTAAAGGTCATTATTTGGACAAAAGTAGTCCAACCCCTCGATCTATTTCTGTACTGCTTATCCTCACTTCCTCAACTGGTAAGGCACTAGGTAACAGATGTCATTGTATTGCACACAGTCAGGGTTTCATAAAAACGTAGTACAAATTTATTGTAACCCTATAGTTAAATAATAAACACATTCAATAAACTACTGGTAACACACATGGCAAAAAGGATTAACGTCCTTAGTACAGCAAAAGTTCAGCATTGCATGGCGCAATGCATGCTGGGAACTGCGTGGCTTCACCGTCACAACTTCTTCTTTTCCTTTCGGCTTGTCCCTTTAGGAGTCGCCACAGCGCGTCATCCTTTTCCAAGTAAGCCTATCGTCTGCATCCTCCTCTCTAACACCAACTGCCCTCATGTTTTCCCTCACGACATCCATCAACCTTCTCTTTGGTCTTCCTCTAGCTTTCTTGCCTGGCTGCTCCATCCTCATCATCCTTCGACCAATATACTCACTATTTCTCCTCTGGACGTGTCCAAACCATCGAAGTCTGCTCTCTCTAACTTTGTCTCCAAAACATCGAACCTTGGCTGTCCCTCTGATGAGCTCATTTCTAATTTTATCCAATCTGGTCACTCCGAGAGCGAACCTCAACATCTTCATTTCCGCCACCTCCAACTCTGCTTCCTGTTGTCTCTTCAATACCACTGTCTCTAATCCGTACATCATGGCCTGCCTCACCACTGTTTTATAAACTTTGCCCTTCATCCTAGCAGAGACTCTTCTGTCACATAACACACCTGACACCTTCCTCCACCCGTTCCAACCTGCTTGGACCCGTTTCTTCACTTCCTGACCACACTCACCATTGCTCTGGACGGTTGACCCCAAGTATTTAAAGTCCTCCACCCTTGCTATCTCATCTCCCTGTAGCCTCACTCTTCCCCCACCACCCCTCTCATTCATGCACATATACTGTCTTACTTTGTCTAATCTTCATTCCTCTGCTTTCCAGTGCATGCCTCCATCTTTCTAACTGTTCCTCCACCTGCTCCCTGCTTTCACTGCAGATCACAATGTCATCTGCAAACATCATGGTCCACGGGGATTCCAGTCTAACCTCATCTGTCAGCCTATCCATCACCACTGCAAAAAGGAAGGGGCTCAGGGCTGACCCCTGATGCAGTCCCACCTCACCTTAAATTCATCTGTCACACCTACAGCACACCTTACCGCTGTTCTGCTCCCCTCGTACATGTCCTGTATTATCCTTATATACTTCTCTGCCACTCCAGACTTCTGCATGCAGTACCACAGTTCCTCTTGGGTACTCTGTCATAGGCTTTCTCTAGATCTATAAAGACACAATGTAGCTCCTTCTGACTTTCTCTGTACTTTTCCATTAACATCCTCAAGGCAAATAATGCATCTGTGGTACTCTTTCTCGGCATGAAACCATACTGTTGCTCGCAAATACTCACTTCTGTCCTGAGTCTAGCCTCCACTACTCTTACCCATAACTTCATTGTGTGGCTCATCAACTTTATTCCTCTATAGTTCCCACAGCTCTGCTCATCACCCTTGTTCTTAAAAATGGGCACCAGCACACATTTCCTGCATTCCTCAGGCATCTTCTCACGCACTAGAATTCTATTTAACAACCTGGTCAAAAACTCCACAGCCACCTCTCCTAGATGCTTCCATACCTCCACAGGAATGTCATCAGGAACCACTGCCTTTCCATGTTTCATCCTCTTTAATGCCTTTCTAACTCCCCCTTACTAATCATTGCCACTTCCTGGTCCACCACACTTGCCTCTTCTACTCTCCCTTCTCTCTCATTTTCCTCATTCATCAACTCCTCGAAGTATTCTTTCCATCTATACATGTCATCATATGCCTCTTGTTTGGCCTTTGCCACCTCTACCTTTGCCCTATGTCACATCTCAATGTGTTCCTTTCGCCTCTCCTCAGTCCTCTCACTTCTTCTTAGCTAACCTTTTTCCTGTACTGTGAGGTTCCACCACCAAGTCTCCTTCTCTCCTTTCCTGCCAGAAGATACACCAAGTACTCTCCTGCCTGCCTCTCTGATCACCTTGCCTGTAGTGGTCCAGTCTTTGGGAAGTTCCTCCTGTGCACCGAGAGCCTGTCTCACCTCTTCCCGAAAAGCTGCACAACACTCATCCTGTCTCAGCTTCCACCACATGGTTCTCTGCTCTGCCTTTGTCTTCCTAATCTTCCTCCCCACCACCAGAGTCATCTTACACACCACCATCCTATGCTGTCTTGCCACACTCTCCCCTACCACTACCTTACAGTCGGTAACCTCCTTCAGATTACATCGTCTGCACAAGATGTAATCCACCTGCGTGCTTCTACCGCCACTCTTGTAGGTCACCCTATGTTCCTGCCTCTTCTGGAAAAAAGTGATCACTACAGCCATTTGCATCCTTTTCGTAAAGTCTACCACCATCTGTCCCTCCAAGTTCGTTTCCTGGATGCCGTACCTACCCATCACCTCTATTTCCTTCATCAACATGTCCATTACAATCTGCACCAATCACAACTCTCTCTCTGTCTGGGATGCTCAGAATTACTTCATCTAGCTCCTTCCAGAATTTGTCTTTAACCTTTAGGTCACATCCTCCCTGTGGGGCATAGCCACTAATCACATTATACATAACACCCTCAAGTTCAAGTTTCAGCCTCATCACTCGATCTGATACTCTTTTCACCTCCAAGACATTCTCAGCTAACTCTTTTTTTTTTTTTTTTTTTAAATCACCCCTACTCCATTTCTCTTCCCATCTACACCATGGTAAACTAATTTAAACCCTGCCCCTAAACTTCTAGCCTTACTGCCTTTCCACCTGGTCTCCTGGACACACAACATATCAAACTTTCTCCTAATCATCATGTCAACCAACTCCCGAGATTTTTGTGTCATAGTCCACATTCAGTTCTAGGCTCTGTGCTTTCCTCTTCTCTTTCTGCTGAAGAACCCGCTTTCCACCTCTTCTTCTTCTTCTTCTTCGACTTTGACCCACAGTAGCTGAATTTCCACCGGCGCCCTGGAGGTTGACGGCGCCGGTGACGGACCTTGTTAGCCCGGGCCACGACCGATCCGGTATGGATTTCTTTGGATGAACGCTCATATTTGTTTGGCAAAGCTTTAAGCCGAATCTCCTTCCTGACCCAACTCTCTGTATTTATCCGGGCTTGGGACCGGCCTACAGTTTGCACTGGCTTGTGCCCCCCATAGGGCTCCATTTTCACAACAATACCCGTTATTTATTTTCCAAGTTGTTTAAATTTTAGTTTGCTGTTTTTTTAATGGAATCTAAATTTGAAGATTATGGGGATATTTTAATAATAAAACAAATCATTTTTTTATACATTTTTTTGTCACTCAAAATGTGCGTCACAGCTGCCGATGTGTGATACAAAAAAAGAAACACGATATATGCAGTGTTATCTTCACTTTAGATGTCAAAAGGTTCTTGTGGCTCCTGTTTTTTTTTCTTTTCTTTTTTTTCTTTCTCTGAAAGAAAAGTTGCCAACCCCTGGTTTAGAGTCTTCGATTTACCTAATATGCATGTTACCAGAAAAAAAAAACCCGCACAGGGAGAACATGATTCGAACCCCAAACCTTAGAACTGTGTGACAGACGTGCTAACCACTAATCCACCATGCAACACTAGTCTGTCCAATGTTTGATTAATAAATTGAGGTTTGTTTTCATTGTGTGTGTGTAATGTAGATTTAGAAGTATGCTTTTTCTGTGTCACTGCAGCATTCTCATCTTCATGGCTCTGAAAAACAGTGAAACAGGAAGCCTCCCCGTCAGTGAGATCTACAGCTTCATGACTGAAAACTTCCCCTATTTTAAGGTACAGCACAGCAGGTTACACGCATACCCTACACTTGCTATTTACTGTCGCAATTGGAAATAGATTGGGATGGAGTTCCACACATAAGTCATGGAGAGCTGCCATCTTTTTGCTTAAAGTGAGTTAGATGTCAGCATCTATTTGCAGACAACAAAAGTGTGCAAACATAATGAGGTTTTTACAATATAAGAGAAGAGCTGTATCAAAACCTCTGCTTTTACAAAGATAATAATGCTTCTTAGCTTTGATTGAAACAGTCAAACATATTGATATAACAATCTATTGATTATCGTGCTTTGGAACTCTGCATCATACTCTTACTGTTTGTATGCTTACCTTATTTAGCCGCACCAGAGGAGCAAATAGGCCTTGGTTTGGATCTTATTAAATAATGTGTACTTAATGTTGTGGCCCGTGTGATAATTTCAGTTGTAAGGGTCTAGTTTTATTTTTTTTATATGACCGTTTATGATAACCTGTACTGTGGTTAGTCCAAGGTAGCACAGTAGCCTAGCGGTTAGCACTGCCTCACAGTTCCAAGGTTCCGTGTTTGAGTCTCAGCGTTTTCTGTGTGGAGTTTGCATGTTCTCGCCTTGCTTGCGTGGATTTTCTCCACAGTCCCAAAACATGCATGTAAGGTAACTGAAGACTCTAAATTGTCCATAGTGGTGAAGGAAAGTGTTTGTCTATCAAGGCCTTGTGATTGGCTGACGACCAGTCCAGGATGTACCCCACCTCTTGCCCAAAGTCATCTGGGATGGGCTCCAGCTCACCCACAATCCTAATGAGGACAAATGGTCAAATGGTATAGAAAAAGGAGATGAATGATTAGTAGAAAATTTACACATTTATTGTGTGTTTATAACATTTACAACTCACTGAAAAACAAGTAATGTTCATGTTTCACTAGCTGCAGTTTTTTTTTCTTTTGCAGGACCCTGTATTGCCAGTAGTTAGGAATCATTCATGATTATCTTCAGCCTCCGCGTTGTTGATGACACAAATTACTTCTACCGTAAAAATGATGTATGACACACTGCAGAAATTTTGGTCATGACTGTGTGCAAAAGTATAAGGCAGTGGTTTAATAAGGTTGTTTTGACATATTTTAATAAGGGGGATGTTTGTGTGTTGTCAGAGTGGATTGTTGTGGGTTTAGTGCAACACCCACACAATTTTAATCTGATCATACAGTACATAATAAGATTTATGGTGGCCAAGCTTAAATTGCTTTCTTTTTATTAAATTTTTTGAAACACTGCTGCAGGTTTGGATCTCAGTGTTAAATGCACCTGCAATATTGGGTTGAAATATTTGAATATAGTATGTGCGCAACTTAGATGGTGGCGTTCCAAACAGCTGCCTGTCACTTTCGAAAACATGCTACATGGCCACAAAACGTGACAGCTAAATGACATGGAGTCAAGTGTCTTTTTCATGGTTGGGATTTTTATTACTATATGTGTTGAAATACTTGGACTTAGACTGTGGTTATAACTATAGCTAGAACAATTATAGTTATTTGCATTTCACTTCAGGTCAATTGACACCTACATCTTCAAGTATGCACAGTATACTGTAGTTTATATATATATATATATATATATATATATATATATATATATATATATATATATATATATCACATAGTATTCATGAAGAAAGTTATGCTAGATTCATTTCTGTATTGTTTTGTAATGTATTGTTTTGTATTGTATTGTATAAAATTTAATGCAGCCCTACGGGGGGCACAAGCCAGTGCAAACTGTAGGCCGGTCCCAAGCCCGGATAAATGCAGAGGGTTGCATCAGGAAGGGCATCCGGCTTAAAACAAATATATGCCAAACAAATATGAGCGTTCATCCAAAAAAATTCCATACCGGATCGGTCGTGGCCCGGGTTAACAACGTCCACCACCGGCGGCGTAAACCTGCAGGGCGGCGTTGGAAATTCAGCTACTGTGGGTCAAAGTCGAAGAAGAAGAAGAAGAAGAAGAAGAAGAAGAAGAGGTGGAAAGCGGGTTCTTCGGCAGAAAGAGAAGAGGAAAGCACAGAGCCTAGAACTGAATGTGGGGACTTTAAATGTCGGGACTATGATAGGAAAATCTCGGGAGTTGGTTGACATGATGATTAGGAGAAAGTTTGATATATTGTGTGTCCAGGAGACCAGGTGGAAAGGCAGTAAGGCTAGACGTTTAGGGGTAGGGTTTAAATTAGTTTACCATGGTGTAGATGGGAAGAGAAATGGAGTCGGGTTATTTTAAAAAAAGAGTGGCTATGCCCCACAGGTAGGATGGATGGACCTAGAGGTCCATCCATCCATTTCCATCCATTTTCAACACCGCTTATCCTGGTTAGGGTCGCGGGACGCTTGACCTAGAGGTGAAAAAGAAATTCTGGAAGGAGTTAGACAAAGTAGTTCTGAGCATCCCAGACAGAGAGAGAGAGTCGTGATTGGTGCAGATTGTAATGGATATGTTGGTGAAGGAAATAGGGGTGATGAAGAAGTGATGGGTAAGTACGGCATCCAGGAAAGGAATTTGGAGGGACAGATGGTGGTAGACTTTGCAAAAAGGATGCAAATGGCTGGAGTGGACACTTTTTTCCAGAAGAGGCAGGAACATAGGGTGACCTACAAGAGCGGAGGTAGAAGCACGCAGGTGGATTACATCTTCTGCAGACGATGTAATCTGAAGGAGGTTACAGACTGTAAGGTAGTGGTACCTCTGTTCTGCTATCTGACTGCGTCCTTTAGATTCTTGTACTGTATGTTCTTTGTTCGGTTACCACCGAATATCATTCCCAAAAATGTTCTTTTTCAACAGAAACTCTTTGCTTTAACCATGACAAGACATGACACTTATTATGATTATTACCATTATTATTGAAACAGTTAATAAAGCATAAATGTGCCCTCGTGCACAAACCAAGGTCCATAAATGCATACTTGTTGAGTTTAGTGTGGAAGATAATTTACTATCCTGTCTGCCTGACAGTTCTGAGGTTCGTGGTTAGAATTATGGAGTTTGCATTTTCTCCCCGTATGGTGCGAGGGTTTATGCTAAATACTACGGCTTTCCCCCATGTTTCAAAAACACATATGTTAGCTTAATTGAACACATAAATGGTTGTTTGTCTTTATGTACACTGCGATTGGCCGGCAGCCAGTCCAGGCTTTACCCCATGTTTCACTCAAAGTCCGCTGGGATAGGCTCCAGAGAAATGTCGTTTAGAAAATGACTCTCTGGATGAATACACGTATGGCCAGGCATCCAAATGCTTTTGTTCATCTGCTCCCGTGAAGCTCATTCAATGTCTCCCGTTCACTGCCTTTTTCTAGACAGCCCCTGATGGATGGAAGAACTCTGTGCGACACAACCTCTCTCTGAACAAGAGCTTTGAGAAATTGGAGGGCAAAAATGGGAACTCCTCCCGGAAAGGTTGTCTGTGGGCTCTCAATCCTGCCAAGGTAGAGAAAATGCAAGAGGAGCTGCACAAGTGGCGCCGCAAAGACCCCGTCAGTGTTCGCAGGAGCATGGCAAGACCAGGTAGGTCTATGAAACATTTTGAAAGATGAACTGAAAACCAAATTGACTTTATTTTCTGCAGACGATTTAGATCTTCTACTTGGACAGATGCCCAAGAAACTGAGGTCAGTGCCACCGTACACCAGACCTGCCAGTATTTACAGCACCATGCCGACGTCTTTCAGCCCAACACGCGGCCAACCACCGAACAGAGCCAGTCGACGTCCACAGCATTTATGCGCTCCTTCACCCTCACAGCAGTCCTGTTTACTCTCCCTCACTGACTCCCATCTCAGCGACTCATTGGCCTTGCGTGCCCCATGTAGTCAGCGGCACACAGCTGACATCCATCCTGGAAACGTGGACCTAATTGCGACTGGGAAGGTGCCACTGGCCTACCGTGTCACCCACCAGGACGACTTCAGTGCTGGTCTAAGGAGCCTGCAGGACTCTCAATCGGAGGGAGATACTTATGATGTGGATGTACTCAACCCCAGCCTGACTGATCTGCAGTTGAAAGGTAGGCATTGCCACGGAGAGGTACAGATCAGTTATGCTAACTAACACATGAATCAGGGTTGCGCAAACTGTGGCCCGTGCATGTATATACTGCTTTCTTTAATCCGGCCCTCTGAGCATTTACATCATCATAAGGGACCTGTGATACTTGTTGCATTTATTTATCCATTCCCCCAAAAAATTATTACATTAAACTGTTTTTATTTATCTCATTGAATAATTACTTTGTTCATTTATTGTACATAATAAAATACAAGAAATTAGTCAAATTAAAGAAAATGTGAGTGTGCCAAGCGAGTGCATGAGAGTAATTGACACCTTGTCAGTCAAGCTTTCTGTCTCTGATGGTTGTTTTTCCTCAGGCGTAAAAATCAAATTAGAGTTACAAAATGGGACAAAAGAGGACTTAATTTGTCACAGCGAAAAACAAATTAGATCCAAATAAAACTAGGAACTATGTTCTGTCTTGGTGGCGGCAGCGGCAGATGGACAATTGTGAATATAGTCACCTCGAAAATATATTTGAATTCAGCATTTTTTCCAAGTGGAAACCTCAGTCAATTCCAACTTTTTTTTAAGGTAACCTGTGGGAGGAGTTGCAAGAAGACAGCCTGGGGTCACACCTGCGATCGGCCCCCACCCCCATGTGCATCACCTCTAGAGGGCTTGGAGCCAGCCTGTGTCCAACCCAGCTGTGCAGATACCACAGTGCTCGTCAGTCAGACCTCAACGGCAGCTGCAGTGGGTCACTGTAAAATGGAGTTTGAGGACACATCCAGCGGGCAGAGCTTTAAACACCATGCCTGTGTCAAGCGGGTTGTATCCTGATGTTTATTCAGGAGCAGACAATTTGCTGCTGTATATGACCTGCTCCACCACATCATTGCTGTAGGTAGGCTACTTAACTGTCAACACCTTCATAACGTAGAGATTCTTGAGAACTGACTGTTATTTGAATGAGCGTTACGGTAGCAAGCGGCTTCAACATTGGATTTGTGACCCACGTAGCCCTCAAATCTTTGTTTTCCCGACTGTGTTCACCTCTCTACCTAGTGGTAACAGACCAGAGAAAAGCTCCCATGTCTTGTGTGACCAATGCATTTAAATATAATCTGAAAAATGTTCTTTGGGGGAAATGGACAATTTGAGCAAAGTGAGAAAACAATGAAACATTTTCCTGTACAAATTTGAACCACAGATGTTATAAGCTGAGGTGAGGTGTTCTTGAGTCACAGTAAAGTCTGTGAATGTGAATCTGTTTTATATTCATGTATTCATTTTCCGTATCGCTTATCCTCACTAAGGTCGAGGGCGTATATGACTAATAAGATTGATGAAAAATCCCTGTTGCTCTATATTCAATTTACTATTTATAGTGCACTTGTTGAAACAAGTTAATTCAAAATGTTAACCCAAGAGACTGAATGTAGTATATTACAACTATACTAACTATATTACAACTTTAAAAATATAATTATATCAATAGAATGTTAATCAATTAATTTACTGCATTTATTTGTCTTTTTCATGAATAATATTACTGGTATCTTTCATGCCTGATTGGCTTGGAATCACTTATTGTAAAATATTTGGTGTTTATTTAAGTTAACAAATATGCCCACATTTGGTATCATCAACAGGTCCATATTAATAAAATCTATTACTGCCCGGCGCCACCTACCTAGTGGTCTATTGACCAGCTATGGTTAATATTAAAAATGGAAATTCAGAATGTTCAACTAGACGATAAGGATACTCCAAGTTACACACTAATGGATAGATTGTATATTATGCAATTGACGTGTCAGAGTCCTGCCACAAAACACTTTGCAAATATGATGCACAAACTGTGAGCCTGCTCCACAGAAGAGTGAAGACAGGAACTAAGAAAATGCAAGTAAGGAAACAGGAAGTGGGGAAGAGCTAAAAGGGGACACACAGGTGAGCCAAAGAAAGAAAAAAACGAATTCCAAGGAAGTGAGAGAAACCAAGAGGTGCTCAATCTGCAACATACTGAAAAATATATATTTAAAAAGAACATTTTGTATTTGTTTCATGTGTGACCGTGATTGGCCAGCATTTCAGGGACTGCTCAGGCAGTCATTGGACGGTGTCACATGTCAATCATTATCGCAACACCTCTGAGTCTGACTAAGGTTTATTTGCTTTCCTAGTCTCTCAAAAAATATATTAATCTATCAGGGATGTTTTCTAGACGAAAAACTATCTTTTGCCTTTTCTTTTATTCTTTGTTTAAAGGCCCAGATGTAGGACAATAAATAGCTGACTTTGCTCTCATTGTAGTTGTACAACGAAACAAGAATGACGCCTGGTGGTGTGTTGAGGTACTGCTGCAGTTTGGACAGAAGATGTCCTTCCACCTTAACTATTTGCGAATGAAGAAGCATTTTTTAATACATGGGTGTCACTCAAATTTTTCTTTTCTTCTTTTTCCCCCCCTCAAAATGTGTGTTATGACTGTGAAACAATGCCAATGTAGAATTTACACATTTCCTATACATTACAAATTAATGGATAGTTTAGCGATCACAAGTTAAGGAAAATTGCTCAGCTATTGCTCAATTTATTTGTATAAAGACCTTTGCTAGCTAACAGGTGCTTGGAGTATCTCAGCCTTATTTAAAGGGAAGACACATTATAATTTTAGTACAAATCTAACTAGAAACATGATGAGGCATATGTGCAGATTATTTGTTTTAGTGGGCCACATGAATTAATGTGGTGGGCTGAATCTGGCCTTGAGTTTGACACTGGTGTTTTAATGTGCCAAGCAAGGCAAGGTGCATTAATCACAACCAAAAGGAAGCATCATTATTTAAAAAAAGCTATCTTACATAAGTTCAACTGTGTCTCTAAAAGACGTGCAAGACAAAATGTAAAAGAAGGACCCAGAATTTCGGAAAAAGTCCCATATTTATTGCATCGCTGTAATTTCACTTTTCAGAATTGGACATAAAATACTTACAACACTTATTATCATAATTAAAATGTATACGCAGGTTTCTGTACTACAGTGTATGTACTGGATATCAAAATTTCTATGTATACTGTCTGACACTTCATAATGGCTACTCCTTTGAAAAATACTCTTGACATAGTAGTGCTATGAACCTGAAAACAAACAAAAATCACACACACACGCACACACACGCACACACTGACAAATATCACATTTGCCATTCTGAGCTGAGCCATGTTGGGATTGAGTCATGTGACACATGCGCAATCAGAAATAGAATCCATCATTAGTACAAACCATATAAATAGCCGACCCCGTAAAGACAAAATGTTACAGTATGTGATCTCTATCTATTACTGGCTTTCAAAACACACAATGGAAATGAACCAATGTCCATCTAATGAACTGATATGTACTGTACGCACAATGCCCGTGCTGGCTGCACACGCATTACCGTAATGCTCACCGGTGTACATTCCTAACCAAGGAGCTAACGGAAAGGAGACGTCCGTGGGTTCTTCTATTTCTTTCGGGTCCTGAAGTGGAAATGGCTGAGTGGACAATGTCTAAAGAAGGGGGGAGGACATGGCGATTCTATGGCCCCCCGCTGTAGGAATAGTCTGCCTTGTTGTGCATCACCAGCTTGTTGTCCACAAAGTAGAAGCTGTCAGACTGTGTCTCATAAGGATGCAGGATCATCTCACGCACTGAGAGAGAACACAACATATTTAGGCTTTAGGTTTGGGATCTTTGTGAAGTTGTGAATCAAAGGCATGCGATTATGGAAAGCAGTTTGGGCACTTATTTGATTACTGCTTAAGGTCTGTGTACTAGGGCGGACTAATAGAATGACTAAATGTTACTGGTGAGGCAGAACTGTGCACTAGTCGACAACTGTGTGCTACTAGTACCACAAGTGACATTATGAAATCCCAGCAATTAACATCTAGCGCTTCACTAGTAGAGATGGGAATTGATAAGATTTTTTCGATTCCAATTTCGATACTGCGTGACGATTTGATTCTGTATCGATTCTCAAATTTGTAGTTTTGGGGAGAAAAAAAAATCCAGGGGACTTTAAATAGATTAAGAAAGTAATTGAATGAATCCATCCATCCATCCATTCTCAATACCACTTATCCTGTTCAGGGTTGCGGGGCTCTGGAGCCTATCTCAGCTGATTTCGGGCGAAAGACCGTCTACACCCTGGACTAGTCGCCAGTCAATTGCAGGGCACATATAGACACGGACAACCATTCACACTCACATTCACAGTGTCACTGAGCGGGAACTGAACCCAGGCTGCCCGCACCAAAGTCAGGCGAATGTGCCACTACCACCATCAGTGACTTAATGGAATGAATAAAATAAAATAAAATACAATAAAAAACACCCAGTGGGTATTATATTGTCGTTAGAATATATAAGCGTTATAATCGAAGAAAACCGACTCATGTGCCACGTCGTGGGTTGTGTGTACAAGTTCCTACGTTTTAAACACATCTTATGTATCTTGCAGCAAGCCTGTGACGTATGTTCTTCTGCCCTCCTTGAGCATGTTTTAAGCTGTTTAATGACACACCTTTTGGAGTTTACTATAAGACTAAACGCACAGCAAAAGGAATTACACGGCTTGTAGGAAATTCTGGTCCCACCATCCAACGTCTCAGGATGGAGAAGCAGTGCACCATCAACACTGGGGCGCTGCTGACTTCAACTCAGGACATAGTGAGTCGGTTGGCCGAATATTTCGAAGACCTCCTCAATTCTACTGACACGCTTTCCCAGGAAGAAGCACTGTCTGGAGACTCTGAGGCAGGCTCTCCTATCTCTGGGGTTAAAGTCACCGAGGTGGCTAAAAAGCGCCTCGGTGCCAAGGCCCCGGGGGGTGTATGAGATCTGCCCGGAGTTCCTGAAGGCTCTGGATGTCGTAGGGCTGTCCTGGTTGACGCCTCTGCAACATCGCATGGACATTGGGGATAGTGCCTCTGGACTGGCAGACCGGGGTGATGGGCCCCCTTTTTAAGAAGGGGACCGGAGGGTGAGTTCCAAATATAGAGGGCTCACACTCCTCAGCCTCCCTGGAAAGGTCTATTCAGGGGTTCTGTAGAGGAGGGTCAGTCAGGGATCCGGGAGAAGCAGTGTGGTTTTTGTCCTGGCCATGGAAAAGTGGACCAGCTCTATACCCTCGGCAGGGTCCATGAGGGTTTATGGGAGCTCACCCAACCAGGCTACGTGTTTTGTGGACTTGGAGAAGGCATTTGACTGTGTCCTTCGGGGAGTCCTCTGGAGTATGGGGTACCGAACCCACTGATACAGGCTATTTGGTGTTTGGTCCGCATTGACGGCAGTAAGTCGGATATGTTTCCAGTGAGGGTTGTACTCCGCCAAGGCTGCCCTTTGTCACCGATTCTGTTCATTACCTTCATGGACAGAATTTCTAGGCGTAGCTGAGGCGCCATGGTCCATGGTCCTCAGTCGGAAGAGGTTGGAGTGCCCTCTCTGGGTCGGGGAAGAGATCCTGTGTAGGAGTTCAAGTATCTCAGGGTCTTGTTCACGAGTGAGGGAAGAATGGAGCGGGACATCGACAGGCGGATCGGTGTAGCATCTGCAGTGATACGGAGTCTGTATCGGTCTGTTTACTGGTTGATCTACATTCCTACCTTCACCTATGGTCACGAGCTGTGGGCCGTGACCGAAAGAACAAGATCGCGGATACAAGTGGCCGAAATGAGTTTCCTCTACAGGGTGTCCTGGCTCTCCCTTACAGAAACGTGTAGGTCCATGCATGCATCGCACCATACTGCCCATAAGAGGCCAAGGGAGACTTCCGGTCTCAGTTTCCAGCAGGGTGTATTTTAGCGTAACTCCTGGAAAATTTGCATGCTCTCTTTCCCAGAATGCATTGCGATAGTTAAAATTACTGCATCCCTGTTTTGACTGCATTAAAATGTATCTTTATTGTGTTATTTTGTCAAGACAAGGTTTAATAATTAAAGTGGTTTCATTTCTAGATAAATTCATGTAGTTTTTAGTCATGTGTTTACTGCTGCACTTGGTGGCAATCTGACCCATATTAATACCACTTGAGGCCAGTAGCTTACTCGTACCATTTGAGGCTTGTAGAATTCAACATTTGTATGAATGCCAGCTTGTCCACACAATTTGCAAGTTGCATTATATTCACAATGACAGTGTCTCTCCAAATAAATTCATGGGAATTGGTGGAATATTCAGCTAATGACTGCACCACACTATTTCCTTCGGAATAGTTCCCAGTTCCCGCAGATCCATGATTCACAATACCCATCTCTAGCACGCAATTAGGGCAGGGCAAAAATAATGTAATAACGCAAATGTTCTGCCTCGAAGCCCCCCCCCCCCCCAAAAAAAGGGTTCTGCCCTGAACCCTGTTTGCTCCACTGGAAACAATGTTTCACAAGGACAGTTATTGCAGATGCACAGTGTTGGGCCACTGATAAACTTTGCCAAAAACGACAGAGAAGTGTCTATAAGTTACTTTTAAGACACTGTTAGATGTGTAATGTACATACAGTATAACATGATTTATGAGTGAGCTGAATGGTAGGTAGAGTTTTTTTTTTTTAATCTAAAATGGTAATTGCTCGAGCACTAATGCCAATTCGCGATCGTTAACCATTGCAACCTAGACGTTATACTAGTGCAGTGATTCCCAATCAGGGTGCTGTGGCATACTAATGTGCTGTGTGAGATCATCAGTGGTGCCGTGGGAAATCATCCAGTTTTTCTTTATTTGTATCCCTTAAACGGGATATCAATTTCCAAATGCGATGTGTCCGACTGTGCTTACTGATGTCCTCTGACAGGGCGGGGAACTCGTAGATGTGCTCGCATGTGTTCTTGCTGCTGGGCATGCAGAAGCCAAACTCAAAGTCGAAGCTCTTGAGGAGCTGGTCGCGGAAGTAGTGTCTCTCGATCATGCGGAAGTTGTTGATGGGCGTGTCGCCCACTGTGAACTCCACCCTGCACACACATGAGACCCACCCAAATCAAATTGTTAGTCAAACTACGCTGTTGAAAACACACATGAGATGATGACCACCCACCACACCCCTCCACCACCTTGTGATTATACAACATTGTTATTCTGTTTTGAAGGGAACTAGTGGGGAAAAAAGATGGATTCTTCTGAAGAGGTAATTGTTGTAAATTCTCTATTGTTGCTACAGTTTGTGCGTCCATGTTTCGGTGCTGAAGTTTACGTTTTTTTACGTCAGAAACCTTGTTGGCAGCTACGGGGTCCTCGGAAAGACGTGGTGAGTTTGTTCGTGGCAAATATTGTTTTCACTGACACAGTAATTATTGTATGATTAGTTAGCTTTTTGCAAATGCGAAACAAGGGTCCGCACTCCCCCCATTGCTAGGTAAACTGCATAATTTGCAGTCCGTCAATTTCGGTGCACCAGCAAGCCTGGAGTGTGGGAATGTCACCAATGGACACGAAATATAAAAGATCAAATAATGAAAACTACAGCAAGGTGTTAGAGGAGCTGATAGGCTTAATCAGTATTGTCACCTCCTCTAGTAGTGGCTTGGGTGAAAATGACTTCTTTTAAACAAAACAAAAGTTACACACAGCAGCTTTAAGAAAATGAGGATAAACATGACAACTGCATGTACAAATATTAATTGAGTAAAATGTTATATCACAATTGCACAAAATATGTCTGCAAAAATTCACTGACAGTATATTTGGCACCGAGGTTATATTTCTTTTAGGAAAGTCCCAGACCTATTATGTTCAAGCGGGTCCTCAGAGATGTACTGTAACCCGAGTAATAAAGCGTCTGTAGCATGGCAGTGAAAATAATGTTATTTTCCGCATAAAAGGCATATCCGACCTGGGATGCACGCTGAGTATTTCACTGTACAGGGGGCCGTCGGTTTTCCACTCCAACGGCGGCGACATAACCAGAATTAGTATGTAATGTAAATTTTAACACATAGTCGATCACTGACCTACTCTAACACAGTAGTAAAGTCATAATTGCAGTAAATGTGGATGAAAAACACATCTAGGCCATGAATATAAAACTCTCTTTTGGGTCTCAACCCTACGCCTTGTGATTTGGTCATTTTGGATCTCATATGATCGTGTAGTTTTAGCTAATGAAGTTACCCGTGAGTGCATATTAAAAGGCATAGGTGTTTCACATTAACACTGAACGGCAGTGCTCAGAAGCATTGACAACTTGTCTGTTCTGTGTGTTCTCACTTGTCAGCCCACACAACCTCCTACTACATCCTGTTTGATGGTTCTGCTAGAGCAGCCGGACTGAGCACACAAGTGCACCCTTCAGGTTTTGACATTTTACTCACTCTCTCTGTCTCTCCGTCTCTCTCTTTAATCCAGTCTTTTTGTTGTAATACCCTCTTGCCTCTCACAAAAGCACTCGGCAAACTTACGTGGCTCCGACCTGCCGCAGCTGTAGGAAGGCGGGTGTGAACTGGTAGCGCACAAAGCGCCCGGCGTTGGGGTCACATTGCTTTCTGCCTCCTGCTATGAATAAATGATATGATTGTTAGTTTGGAAGAAAAAAATCGAGCGCTTCACTACTAGTAGTAGTAGTAGTAGTAGCATGGAAATTTCAACGAGTGCACAGTTTTGCCTCACTATTAACATATACATTGGGCCCACGCTATTCGCGGGGCATAGGGATTGGGTCGGATTGCAAATAGCAAAAATCTTTCATCATTTCAAAATCATTATTATTATTATTAAAATGCAAAAAATATTTAATAAACAGGGTAAACCGCCAGTAAGCGTTTTTGGGGTTGGTTCACCTCAAAAAAAGAAAAAAAACCCCATAAGAAATTGAAACAAAATTGAAAAAAGAAAATCACCGAATAGGTGCCGAACTACATGCATGTGGGGGTCTACTGTAGTTGTTCTATTAGTGCACCGTAGTCATTCTACGAGTGCACAGAAATAACACACCAAAATTAAAATTCTACTTAAAACATTGCCTGTATAATAGAATAAAAGTAGCAGTATGATTCCGGAACAGGTGGGGAAAAGCTGTTTGTGTTGGACCTTAGAGGTTCCACGAAAGGAGTGGTCATCAATACGGTGCCGTGGGCACCAAGAATCCCCAAGGACAACGTGAGTAGCCCCCAGCCCATTCGGAAAATAACTTACCGATGATGGGACGTTGTGATTTTCTAGGAATGTTGTCTGATCATTTGAAAATGTAATCACTTGCAGACTTTTATAGAAACAAAATGCTGCATGTTAATAACTGTTTTCTACCTTTTTAAATCATTGTTGATAATTATTGTGAGAAATCATTCCCAGAATCTGTGTCTTCATGTAGATGAATATCATTTATGCTTAATAATAACAACATTCAAGTTCTTTTCAGCAAATTTGTTATTTCACAAGTGTCTATCAAACTGGTAGCTCATTGCAGGAAGCAGCTCTCAGTTTCCAATAGTTTGATGACCCCTGCAATATAGTAAACATGAGAGTAAGTGACCCATTTTTTTCCCCAAGGTTTTGAGCTGACCTGGTGCTGGGGGTTTGGTGATCTCAAACAGGACTGTTCCTGTTTCCATATCACGGATCTTAAACCTGGTGAAGTCGATCATGTGGACGTTTTCCTCTGGTGAACAAAGGTAGTCTGAAACAGAGAAGAAAAACTGCTGCATTGACATAAACTAATGATAATGTGTTGCACAGTATTCATGGGATTTGAACACATTGTTGGCATGTGGACAGAAATGTGTGTGTATGTGCTGTTGTCTTTCTGTGCTTGTATGCCACAACCTTTGGCCATCCGTCTATCCATTTTCTACTGCTTATTAAGCTTAGGGTCACGTAATCTTAAATCCATCTCGGCTGGACGAATGGCCACATACTCCCTAAACTGATCGGCAGTCATTCACACTGCACGTAGACTGAACAAAGGTACTTAATTTTCAGTTGCACATGATTAAAATGTGGTAAACTGACACATAATCAAACAATATGTTAGTTGAAACTTTTTAACCCAGAACGTTTTGATCGCTGTGCTGCCCTATACAGCCCTTAACATCCTACCTTTACTTTGCATTTTTTGTATGGTCCACATGAGAAAAATGCTAGAATGGGGCCCTTTCACCCCATTTGACTGTGTATGTGTGTGTGCGTGTGTGTGAAACGCTCCTTTGCCAACATGGGAGGAGGATTAGATATAAGAGGCTTATTGTGTTTTACCATCACATGGACGAACCAGTTGCAGTGTACACACCTTGCAAAGTCTATTTTTCCCGTCCCATGTTGCATAATCCGTTTTGACTGGCCACTCTCATACAGTATACAATTACAGTCATTGCAGAAAGAAAAAAGAAACTCAAGATAAACACCTGAGGAGGCCACAGTGTGTGTGGACCTGTATGTGCGCACAAACACACATTATCTTAGTATTTGAAGGGGTCAGAGAGCAGATGGTCCACACAGGCTTTAGCTACCTGCTTAAAGATATTTATAGACCTTTCAATAAAATAAAGCACACTATAGTTGACACCCGAGCTTAAAGTGCCCTACAGTGTGAACAAGGTGCTTTAGAGATGGTTAATTTGTTGGACCGTGTACATTTGCATGCCAGGCGGATCACACCATGAACTGGTCGCCAGCCAGTCGCAGGGCACATATAGACAAACAACCGTTTGTGCTCACATTCACACCTACGGGCAATTTCTTCAATCATCCCACCATGCATGTTTTTGGAATGTGGGAGGAAACCGGAGTACCCCGGGAAAACTCATGCAGGCATGAGGAGAAGAAGACGTCAATCGCAGGGCACAAACAACCATTTAACACTCAGATTTACACTTGGGGACAATTTAGTCTTCAATGAACCTACTGTAACATCCACCTTTTTTTGGAATGTGTGAGGAAGCCCAATGTATGAGGTGAAACCTATGCAAGCACGGGGAGAAAACTTGACACAGGAAGATCGCAGCAGAGATTCAAACCCCGAACCTCAAAACTGCCTCAGTTTTACATATATGTAGAAAATGCATGCAGTATTTTGTCTTGATTTCATTGATTTCAACAGCAGAGAGTGTCAGGCATTTATTTAAAAGACGCTTCCATTTGAGAGGAAAAACAGATATTTATAGAAGGATGCACAGGTATCAGCAGGATGTTGCTTCAAATTTGATTTGTACTCTCATCTGTTTATTAAGTTTGCTATTGCAGTCAAGACCGTGCTGATGCCGCATACTGTATATTTAGTTTTGTGTATGTTTAAGTCACTTGTTTCCCTTTTATTCAACCAACTCAACTCTCTGTTTTATTAAAATAAAGGCAATGATTTATTTTTATTTTTTTTAAATGTAATTTTATGCAAAGAAGTAACAGTTCGTATACTTCTGTTTAGGTAAACACTATAATGTTTTTTGCAGATATGATAATTTTATTTGATGAACTAACCCAATTACCAAGTATAACTTAATAATAAATAAGTAGAAACTTCCAACTCACAATAGACAGTTGAAACACAGTCAAGTCAAAGGAGATTCAGCTGAACATGCAATATAGCCATTTTATTCCGTTCCTTTTTCCTGCCTTAGCTTTTATTTCTCACAATGAGAAGAATCAATTCAATACTATTCAATGATAACATTGTGGCTATATCCTATCCTATCCTGTATAACTGAATTGGGGGAAGAAAAAAAAAGAAATTTTCCAAGGGTAAAACAAAACAACAACATACAATAACCTGTTTGCATAAAGATGCACACCCTCAAACTAAACTAATACTGTTGCAGCACCCTGGCTTGTGTGGCATATCTTGATGTGGCAACTTGCCCACTCTTCTTTGCAAAAATGCTCCGAATCTGTCAGATTGCGAGGGCAGCTCCTGCGCTCACCCCTCTGCAGATCGCCCCACAAATGTTCCATCTGATTCATGTCTGGATGGGACAAAACTGAAAGTTGAACTTCCTCTTCTTCATCGGCTTTCTGGCAGAAGCCTGTAAGTTTTGTGCTAATACTGCCTGGAATTTGGAACTGTGAAAACCCTCCCTCCACTTTGACCAAGGCCCCAGTTCCAAATGAAGAAAAACAACCTGAAAGCGTGAGGCTATGCTGTCAACACAATGCTTCACTGTAGGTACGGTGATCTTTTGGTGAGGATCAGTGTTGTGTTTGTGCCAAACTTACCTTTTGGAAGTTTGGCCAAAAAGTTCAGCCTTGACCATAACACATTTTCTCACATGCGTTTAGGAGATTTCAGGTATGTTTTTGCTAAATGTAGCATGGCTTGAATGTTTTTTTTTTTTCTCTTGTAAGATAAGGTTTCCACTCGCCAGCTTACCCCACCTCCCAGACAAATGAAGAAGATAGGAGATTGTTGTCACATATACTAAATAGCCAGATCATTCCAGAAATCCCTGCATCTCCTTCAATGTTGTTGTGTTGGCAGCCTCCCTGATCAGTTTTCTTCCCATCTTTTCATCATTTTAGAGGGTCGTCCACTTCTTGGTAATGTCCCTGTGCCATATTTTCTCCACTTGGTGACTGTCTTCACTGTGTTCCATGTTATATACCATACCTTGGAAATATGTCTGTACCCTTCTCCTTAATGACACCTTTGAACAATGAGAGCTGTCTAATTCTGTGGAAGGACTCTGCAGACCTTGTGCTGTAATGTATGACTTCAAAAATGTCAGTAAAAGCCGACTAGAATAGCTAAAGTTTTTTTTGGGATACGGACACTTCAGAGGCACTTTAAATGGTGGCGGGTGTGACTCCTATTTAACATGAGTTTGAATATCATTAGTTCATTCTGGACACAGTCACATCCCACTCACAGTTACAAGAGGGTGTGCACACTTGTGCAACTGCATTATATTAATTGCTTGTGTAGTGTATGAAAGGTGCTATATAAATTAAGATTGATCGATTGATTGATTAGTTGTTTATTTTACTAACCCCTCTAAAAGATGAAATAAATTTAAGTTTTACAGTATGTAGGCCAGATAAATGGTGGAGAAAGTTTTGAAATCATTTCTTGATTTAATTTGTTCCATCCCCAGAAACCCAAATTTGACTTTTTTATATCCACTCTATGTGATACAGTATGTATTGAGCTGAATATGAAAATGATTTTCACAAATACTATCTATAAATCTATAAATCTAAACCAAAGGCACTGACAAAAGCATGATTTGACTGATTGCTTGTGTTAGAAAATCAATAAAATGGGAAGACGTGAGCAAGTGAACACTAAATGCATAAATGTATAGATTTATGGAACTATTGATCCTTTAGTTACACCTCTATGTTGAAATGGCCTCAGTTTCAAAAGAAGTTATGTGCACTAATGCTTAACATCATATGGTTCAGAAATGTCTCTCTAAAGCTGCTGCCTTGCAAAAAATAAAATCAAAAATATGCCCTCCCAAAAAATCTCTAAGAGGGTTTGGAGCGGTCACTTTGATGCATATTGCCAGTTTGGGGAGGTCCATGTGAGGAAGAGAAGCGTAACCTTTCATCTAGATTGGAACTCATACTAAGCACAGAAGCTCATTGCACGTTGATAAGATGCACAAATGTATTCCTCTAAATGTCAGTTAGCCTCTGTCAGCTATGATTCACTCAGGATGGTACAAGGCTATTTGTGTCTTGCAACATGTTTGTGTCGCCTACAGTTTTCACTGGGGGGGGGGGGGGGATAATCCACATCATAAGCTTTTAAACGCTGATTCATCGAAATGTGATTACACAATGTGTTAAAATCATGTACAGTCTACATTGTAGACTGAATAGAGATAAAAGTACACAGAAACAAAACTCCTTTGAATTGACTTAATTTGAACATGTACATCATGTTCAATTTTTGGGTTCCAAAAGAACAAGAAAAAAACATTCATAATCTCTTTGGTGGAAAATTATATCATCAACACAAATGAAAGTTGCATACTGCATGTGAAACAAAACAACGATTCTTGGGTGGGATTCTTGTTACCAACAAATGATGTGAAGCTTCACGGCCTCCCCATGCAGAGCAGCTTTACCCGTGACATCTTATTACGCTGCCCCGCAGACATTTGGAACAATCATACATGACAGTCCCTTTCCACACTCGTGTTATGATAACAAAATGAGATGTGTTCTGCGGTGCGTGCAAATTAACAGAAAATAGAAAGTGAATGATATGAGTCAGGTTGTGTTTAGTGCCAGGATTGTGTAGGAACATGGTACACATGACGTATGACGAGTATATGGATCAAAATACATTTTGATATTTATATGTTTTTGGGAGAAAGTTGCAGTGAAAAGTCATTTTCGCATTTATTATAGCCATCAAGTCAATGGAACATCAGCCAATTTACTCTGTGCATCTTTTTCTTTGTTTGTTGTTTTTGTTTTATGACTTAGAGAAGCAGCATGTGGCTCACAGCCATAGTTTTAGCCATCAACCAATCTCTCCTCTGGACAAAGTCGACTCTGAGCTCTCTCTAACTTTGCCTCCAAAACCTTGGCTGTCGCTCTGATGAGCTCATTTCTAATCCTATCCAACCTTGTCATTCCAAAAGAGAACTTCAACATCTTCATTTCTGTTGTCTCCTCAGTGCCACAGTTGCTAAACCAGTGGTGCCCAAACTACGGCCACTCGCGGGGGCCATTTGATGACCGCCATCCATATTTTATTTTATTTTAGGGACCCGTGGCATGTACTACATATGACATTTGACATGGCCCACAACGTTCTTGAAATTTACTCGTGCACTCACTGTAGTAGTCTCGCCACGCTGCACTATTTGCATATCTGTTGTTGACCAATACTGGCCACTCATGCCAGAGTAGCATCTGCTCCATTTGCACACTGATTGAGGAGTATCTGCAACATTCGCACAATCAACATTGTCTCAAATTATCGCACTACTCGTCACTTTAAACCGCATACACTCCTTTGCGCAATTGTCATTGCACCGGACTATTGCAATATTAGTCATTCGAACTGCTCTAAGTACTAGAGGACTCAAAAAAAAAAAAAAAATGTACAGGCATTACCAGATAACGAGCAACCCTTTACTGCTGAGTGACTGATTTTTTTTTTTTGTCAATGTCTTTATGTCTCCAAAGTGTTCTCTGTCAATTGACTGTGTTGTCGTACTAGAGCGGCTCCAACTACCGGAGACAAATTCCTTGTGTGTTTTTTTGGACATACTTGGCAAATAAAGATGATTCTGATTCTGAAATTTAAAAAAAAAAGGTGTGTGTGTGTGTGGGGGGGGCAGCATGCAAAGTGTGGGTCTCAAAAGAGGGGGTGTTGCGACACACTCAAATCCCCCATGGGTGTAACACTACTAAAAACTAATACTACTGATTGGAACGATGAACAAATCAGTGGTGATTTGGATTCACTCAAAATATCCCATGAAAAAAAATGAATCCCAAATCAGAATTTTCAAATTTGAATCAAAACAAGTTAAAGAATAAAATACTTCCTACTTTATTCTGACAAGTGTTGCATTGGTGCCTACAGGTGCCACCATTTCGACATAGTGTGCATCGCTTGTGTGCATGTGGACATTGTAGCTTTACCGAGATATACATAAAGTTTGTTTGGGGAAAAAAAAGAGCTCTCTGTTGAAGGAGGCTTGTGTTTAGCCTCGCGCTCCAATAAGCGCCACGGATAACATGGAGGCACCACAATGGAAGTCGAAAAACAGCCATCTCTGGAAAGTGCCACTGTCGCAGATGAATGGGAGAAAATCCAACAAGATGACGAGAGCGGCTAAGTATCTAGCAGGCTAGCTGGAGAGGTGACAGCTTGGTCCGGGATGTGGGGATTTATGGACGTGACGAGTGCAAAACAAACCCTGGATTCTATCTGTGACCAAGGTACTGCGAGGGATCCTGGTTAAAGTAAGCCATTTTAAACTAACAAGAAAAACCTCTGTATGGAGACACTGCAGCTAAAACGCATCAGTTAAAATGTACCAGTGTACTCTCTTACCGGTCCAATAGATGGATAGATTGGATTTTTAAATTGTTGGACAATTATTTCAGAATAGTACAAGGAGTACCGATTCGATTGTGATTTCGTTACTGTTACTACGAATAACAAATGGGGTTTTAGGGTGCGAGTCCAAGCACTAGTAACCTCCTTCAGATTACATCGCCAGCAGATGTAGTCCCCCTGCGTAGGTCACCCTATGTGCCTCCCTCTTCTGGAAGAAAGTGTTTGCTGCAGCCATTCCCATCCTTTTCCCAAAGTCCACCACATCTGTCTCTACAAGTCCCTCCCCTGGATACCAAACTTACCCATCACTTCTTCATCACCCCCTGTTTCCTTCAGCAACATGTCCATTAAAATTTGCACCAATCCAGACTCTCTCTGCCTGGGACTACCTCCTCTCGCTCCTTCCAGAATTGATCTTTTTCTTTTCATTCACATCCTACCTTTGAGGCATTACCACCAATTAAACATAACACCTTCAATTTGACCTTTCAACCTCATCACTCAATCTGACACCCTTTTCACCTCCAGGACATTCTTAACTAATTCTCCCTTTAAGATAACCCCTACTCCATTTCTCTTCCCAGCTACACCATGGTAAAATAATTTGAACAATGCCCCTTCGAGCCTTTCTGACTTTTCACCTGCTTTCATGGACACAAAATACAGCATGCTGTATCTACCTTTCTCCTAATCATAATGTCAACCAACTCCCTAGCTTTTCCTGTTGTAGTCCCAACATTTCCACCAGCACACTGTATCTTAACGGCACCGATGGCAGTCGTTGTTAATCCGGGCTGCGAATGATCCGGAGTGGAATTCTTTCGATGAACGCTCATATTTGTTTGCCAATGTTTTAAGACAGGTGCCCTTCCTGACGCAACCATCCATCCATCCATCCATCCATCCATTCTCTGAGCCGCTTCTCCTCACAAGGGTCGCGGGAGCGCTGGAGCCTATCCCAGCTATCATCGGGCAGGAGGCGGGGTACACCCCGAACTGGTTGCCAGCCAATCGCAGGGCACATACAAACAAACAACCATTCACACTCACATTCACACCTATGGGCAATTTAGAGTCTTTAATGAACCTACCATGCATGTTTTTGGGAAGCGGGAGGATACCGGAGTGCCCGGAGAAAACCCACGCAGGCACGGGGAGAACATGCAAACTCCACACAGCCGGGGCAGGGAATTGAACCCTGGTCCTCAGAACTGTGAGGCAGACGCTCTAACCAGTCGGCCGCCTTACGCAACTCTGCATTTATCCGGGCTTGGGACCAGCCTCCAGTTTACAGTTGATAGTGTTCTACTTAATTCATGTAGGTGGCAGTGATGCACAAGGTTGACAACTGTTTTCTCCAGGGGCCTCATGTACAAAAGGTGCGTACGCACAAAAACGTGACGTCCGTTCTTTTTCACGGCAAAGTTCTGATGTATCAAGAGTGACATGACCGTGGAAATGTGCGGTGCTTCACGCCAAATGCATGGCTGGCGTACGCACGTTTCTGCAGCTTTTGGTGCTTTGGCGACACTTAGAGGTGATGCTGGGAAACTGTTCTCATAAATCTGCACATCAGAGAGACATGAACAATTAGCACTGATGAACAATTCATGCCCGGCAACATTTGATTTCAACAATGCAATTGAGGCAAGGACTCAGAATTCATTTGTTAACCAGTGTATTTAATGAACCACTGATATTTGTTAGGACACCTATTAATTGATCGAGGCGATCATTTATGCCGTCTATTGCCCTCACAATCGCTTCGTGACTCCAGCACATGCGCTGAAAAAAAAAAGTCCTTTGAATTTTCTTCATTTGAACATGTGCATCGGTTGCACATGATTAAAATGTTTTTAAATTGACATAATTTTACCCCTCTTCTCCTAAAAAAAACATGATTTTTTTGTCAGTGTGCGTGTCCACTCCTATGTATTAAATTAATAAATTGAGGAATCAAAAAGGAGTCAAAGTTTTTGATATCCTCTTTGATATGCTTCTATTTGAATTCAAAAGCTTTATTACAAATACCACACATACAACATTTACGCATGAACCTTTATTTCACAGGGCTGAGTGTAGGTTACTGTATGAACACATTTGTTATGAGTTCTAAAAAATACATGGTATTAACCTTGTGGGGTGATCATAGTCAGCCACATGTCCTCCCATGATCACAGCAATTCTCTCCTCGAACGGGGTGAGGCCATCCGCGCCGGTTCTCCGCCTTTTTTTGGCCACTCTTTGGCGGTGGGCAGCTGTCCTCGGCTTCACATCCACCTTAATGTCTGACCACTTCTTTTTTAGTTCAGCGTGTGCTTTGGTATGTGGACTCATTAGAGCTGAGTCCTTCCTGTCACATTAAGTAAAACAATTGCTAAAGCTAAATAGCCAGATACGCACACACACAGGCACACCAAAAAAAGCTCCACTTGATTTTCTTTACCATGGTCACCTAGCAACCGTTGTGATAGTAGTGCCAGCTCACTTAGCTTCTTCTTTGCCCTCATCCACCTGACTGCTCTGCTCAATTGGTGTGCTGCAGCAAATCAAAGGCAATTCCGGGCTAGGCGAAGGCGCTATGCAAATGCAGTGTTTCACTTGAAGGAGTTGGCGAAGGTGCATACCTGAGGCCTTCTCCCTTGACTGTTATCACAGCCCAGGAGAACAACAAGCCCAATTTGTATTTTGAATATTAAAAGGATAAATGTCGCCTGTGGTGAACGTTAACACAAACAAGGAGGAAAAAAAACCGAGATCCAGTAAAATGAGTTGCAATACATCGGTGTATTTTTAGGGGTACGCTCAACCCCCATCTACTTGTGGTTCTCTATTCACATATTCCCCCCTTTTTTTTTCTCTGTGGAACCTCTCGTCACCTACTGTATTTGCTGAAAAAGCTCCCCTATTTGCGGCAGGCTTTCTGTAATGCGCTAAAATGCCACAAAATGATGCCAAAGCCCTAACTAAATAGGAAAGTAGTAATTGGTCTCAAGTATTGTGAAGTGACACAGCTGGAGTGAGAAACAAGGTTTGTATGTCGGGGAAGAGCTAAGTAAAGTTTGGGTTGTCAGTGGCATGTGCATCCATACATACATGATCTTTCAGTGCATTTTTCCAAAATCAAATCATCTGTAAGCCATTTATTTTTCAGGGTGACTTTGTAAAATGAGTTGAAATGATAGCAAACAGTTTTGGGGCTCATAGTTTGTGGCATAGTCACAGTTTAAACTTGGTTGGTATCCTCAAAGTTCCTTTGACACTTACATATTGAGAACTAGAATTTCAGGCGTCAGACACTTCCATACACATATGAAATACTTTGGTGAAAACTACCTTACGGGTCAGAAATGAACTTATTCTGCACCATTAAGAGAGTGCATGCCAAAACACCCAAAACGTCGAATACAGCTGGAACTGGAAGTCCCTCCAAAAAGTGATGAAAAGCTGATAAGAGAACTGGACAACACTGAAATACCTACAGGGATTTCAAGCAAGTACTGGCTGTGTCCTACATGTGCCAATAATCTTCTTTTTTTTTTCATACATCTAGGTTATGGGGTAGGGTGGCCTTTTCTGGTAAAATTTACACAAAGTCTCCCAAAAGCACGTGGAAATGATTTTTCTGGATGCCTTTCGTTAACATTATATTAGATTTTGGGACAATTATCTATTGAGTCCCTTGATTTATTCATACAAACGGGACTTGGATGCAACACTGCTAAAGAGCAAAGCGAGATGCCACGTATAGCTCTTTAATCCCAGAGATTATCAAGGAATTACAGACTTTCAGGCAAGCCTTGACTTCACACAACACGTTCCTGTCCGTTGGACTCGCCCATCAACCTCTACTTAATGCAGCTGTGTGCGCTCATAACACTCACACACACACACGCACACACACAGAATAATCTATCGCCAGGGGCAGGCCAAAGTGACATTAGCATCACACCTGTTCACAAGGTACATTGCACCAGTGCATAGCAGGCTGTGTCATGTCTCACTTCAATAGCACCCGTAGGCACCTTGGCACACTGTTGGGTTCATGGGGAGGTTACAGAGGATAGTCTTTCTTTTTATTGTTGGAAGGATAAATTACTATTATGCAATAAACAGTTTATGTAAGGTCATGGAAACCTCTTTGGTAAGAATAATGAAATCTGTACGAGAAAATAGACCATTTCTGAGACATACACATTTTTTGTTTGCTGTCTGTCAGAAACCTTTCTGTCTCTCTGTCTTAACAATTCATTGATACCCTCAATAGGGGAAAGCAGTGAGCACACTAACTAACTTAATGTTACGCCAAGTAGCATGTCTGCCTCACAGTTCTGAGGTTGGGGGATCAAATCACAGTTGCAGCCATCCTGTGTGTAGTTTAGGGACTCTGGCCTCTCTCTCCTGTGACCGTAATGAGTATAAGCGTCATAGAAAATCGATGGATGGAAACAACTTTCCAAAGTGACACAAACTACAATATGTATGTAATGGATTGTCATAAAATTTACATATACTGTACATACATTATTTGGTAAAGAACACATGGGCAAGAATTAATTTCAGCCAACGTGGATAAAATTCCCATGGATCAATAAAACAATGTACAGCATTAAACGTGCTCACAAACAGTGAAGTTTGGGAAACAGTACAATACACAATACCCCCCCCCCCCATCAACAAGTCCTGAAAATCAGCGTTATCATCTCCAGAGGAATCAGGAGAAAGTGGTTCGAAAAGCACTATTCCATGTTATGGCCACGTTACATCATTTATTCCCCACTGGAGCATCATAATGTCCATCGCTGGTCAAAACAAAAAGCCCAAAACCTTGTCCTGGGCATCCATCCATCCATCCATTTTCTGAGCCGCTTCTCCTCACTAGGGTCGCGGGCGTGCTGGAGCCTATCCCAGCTGTCATCGGGCAGGAGGCGGGGTACACCCTGAACTGGTTGCCAGCCAATCGCAGGGCACATACAAACAAACAACCATCCGCACTCACATTCACACCTACGGGCAATTTAGAGTCTCCAATTAATGCATATTTTTGGGATGTGGGAGGAAACCGGAGTGCCTGGAGAAAACCCACACAGGCACAGGGAGAACACGCAAACTCCACACAGGCGGGGCCGGGGATTGAACCCGAGTCCTCAGAACTGTGAGGCTGACGCTCTAACCAGTCGGCCACCGTGCCGCCTTGTCCTGGGCATGTATTAGAAATTCTATCACAAAGCCACACCATTAAACCCCAAAAGAAAGTGAATAAAGCGTGGACTGGTAATATCAAGCAACAGAAGCATTGTGGTACTGTCACAAAAGGCTGTGGAATCTCTGTTCTGACATACTTCCAAATCAGGACTATGACATTAATAATTTTGACCATAATTAGTGTGCCCCGTTCTCCATCGAAGGACATGATGAGACAGGAGAGGAAAATGGGGTTCAATACCTCCACAGTTCTCTGCTCTTTTTTTAAATATAAAAAATGAAGTGTAAAGGGAAGGTGGAGCCCAGGCCTTTGCTAAGGCCAAACACCCCTGTCCCACAAGTGGTCATAATATCTGCCCGAATTTTAAGGCTGCTTCTTTACAGTCCTGTAACTTGGCTCCAAAATGTTCTTAAATTATTCATTTTTTTAAACCTGTCCTGTTCTGCTGCTTCGTCATGCTGTACCATGGATCGGTATGCCTTTTAATGCCCAACTAGTTCGGCTGTGCAACAGTAGCATTTGATGATATATTCCCTCTGTTGTTTTTTGTAATGAGATGGAAATTAATTGGAAATGCAGATGGACAGAACAAGATTTGAGAGTGGGCAGAGAGCAAAGACAGAATGTGAACAGAGAAGGCAGTGGTACATCTTGTGAGGAAGGAATGTGACGGGTAGCAAAAAAAAAAATGGACGGGACAGTACAGGATGGAGGTAGTGATCCAGGCACTGCTACTGGTGTGTAGTAGGAATGGCTATACAGTGCCAGTCAATTTTAGTGCAAAGGAGAGAAAAGTCCAGGAAGATAGAGTAAACACAGGGGCTACGTACAGCAATAACTCTAACTCTGCTTCAACTGCACAAAATCACTGTCGCAGCTCACAGAATATTGCAACCTTGTAATTCATGAGAGATGGCAATCATTCCTCCTACCCCCGCGCACACTGATTAGCTCTCAATGCACACGAATGGGCTGGGAATCGCTGATCTAATGAATGAGGTCCATGGTCATGGCAGTTAATGGCAAGTGAACAGCCAAAAGGGAATTAAAAGACTAAGTCATCAGAAAGACAACAAAAGCAGTAGCAATCCGACGTGTCTGAAACCCAAACTACTGCTTGGTTGTAAGTTAAAAACACAGACTGAGAAGTTACCATGATGATGTTCCATTTTTCCGTCCTCAGTGGTGCTTTTCTGCCGGAGCTGTGCTTGGCTGCCTGTGTTGTGTCTCAGTAATCGCATTGAGGCACCATGATTGGCTGCCTCTGGGCAGCGCCTAAAGACGACCTTGCCTTTACCGGCTGAGGCAATCACTGCTTCGCTGACATCAGGCACCACTTTTCTGTCTCTTGTAGCAGAAAAATGAAGCACTGAGTGGTGCTCTTAACTGGTTTTCATTTCTCAACAGCAAAAAAACAGCATCTACATTTAAAGGGAAATGTCCTCAATGTGCGGCCTCCACAATTATTGACGCCTTGCAAACGGGGCACCTCAAATAGACACTGACATTTTCCCTTGGGGAAAATAAGCAGGTCTTTAACACAACACACAATGCCTACATAGCTGAGCATTTCATCTGTAAAGCTGACGGGGTTGGTGGAGTTGAAAAAGAAGGAGTATGTTAGCAGAGCATTCCAAAGCAAAAGATGCTAAACATTGCAACATCGACCATGAAAAACAAATTAACGATCACATGTCCACTGACAAGAAAAGAGAGCACCTCTCTGGAAGGCAAGAAAATTAGATAAAAATAAACACCTTACCCCAGAAAATATGGTGGATATTTACATATACGGCGGCACGGTGAACGACTGGTTAGAGCGTCTGCCTCACAGTTCTGAGGACCGGGGTTCAATTCCCCGGCCCCGCCTGTGTGGAGTTAGCATGTTCTCCCCGTGCCTGCGTGGGTTTTCTCCGGGCACTCCGATTTCCTCCCACGTCCCCCCCAAAAAAACCATGCATGGTAGGTTAATCGACAACTCTAAATTGCCCGTAGGTGTGACTGTGACTGCGAATGGTTGTTTGTTTGTTTGAATGTGCCCTGCGATTGGCGGGCAACCAGTCCAGGGTGTACCCCGCCTCCTGCCCGATGACAGCTGGGATAGGCTCCAGCACCCCCACGACCCTCGTGAGGAGAAGCGGCTCAGAAAATGGATGGATGGATTTACGTATACATTTTGGTTGTGGGATCATTAATTACCTGTTGTGTGTCATGTTAATGCATAATGTGGTATTTCCGCCCTCCTAACATAATCCAGATTACGTGTTGTCAGTGGTGAGGAGAGATTAGTGCACCATCATGGTTGATTTAGGTATTATCTCACTGATGCAGCCCTCGTATAGCTTTTCCACTGAGGCAGTATCCCAGGACCGGTGCAACGGTGTTTCTCTGAGTTGTTTATTTGTAACTTCCATCCATCCATCCATTTTCTGAGCCGCTTATCCTCACAAGACGGGGTACACCCTGAACTGGTTGCCAGCCAATCGCAGGGCACACAGAAACAAACAACCATTCGCACTCACATTCACATCTACGGGCAATTTAGAATCGTCAATTAGCCTAGCATGCATGTTTTGGGGATGTGGGAGGAAACCGGAGTGCCCGGAGAAAACCCACGCAGGCACGGGGAGAACATGCAAACTCCACACTTGAACCCCGGTCCTTAGAACTGTGAGGCAGACGCTCTAACCAGTCGTCCACCGTGCCGCCTATTTGTAACTTGGAGTGTTTAAAATATATTGAAAAGGACAAGATAAACCTAATACTCAATTGGGCAATATAAAATCAACTACATCAACTAATCAACTACTACTGCAATTTGCAGGCGCGTGTTAAATGACTGTTTTACCCAGTGGCCGTTTGAGTTGTTAAGGCCCTATACAGTGAAGAAACAGAGGCCCTTATAGTGGCTGCAGTCAAGTTGCAAATGTGAAAACCATGTCTTATATACAGTAGTTATTTTATTATAAAGAGAAATAGTCTGTTGCAGTATTATTTTAGAAGTATATTACAGTACTTTAACTTCTTATGTTCATAATTAATACCTCACCATAGTCACAAGTGGGCCTCAAAACGCCATTATTTATTATATTAGTATCTGAACACACTGCTGTAAATTACTATAGCATAAATGTATTTAAGTGATTCATTAGTGTCCAATGCTGTAAAATGTTTATCAGGGTAGTAATTATTAGATACGCACTGTATATGATATGACATCAGAAGTTATCTTCCAGTGTTGTTTGTGGGATAAAATCAAATAAAATTGAGGTGGAGCTCACAGGTCTGAGGTTGTGGGTTCGAATCCCAGCAGCGGCTTTCCTGTGTGACGTATGCATGTTCGCCCAGTGCTTGCACGGATTTTCTCCTGGTACTCAGGCTTCCTCCCACATCCCAAAAGTGTGCTTCTTAGGTTAATTAAAGACTACATTTCTAAATTGTTCTTAGGGTGTGGATGTGAGTGTGAATGATGGTTGTTTGTCTGTGCCCTGTGATTGGCTGGCGACCGGTCCAGGGTGCACCCTGCCTCTCCCCCGGGCAGCTGGGATTGGCTCAAGTGAGGATACGCAGTATAGAAAATGGATAGATGCAAAATGTATATTATTATTATTATTATTATTATTATCTTAAACGTTATTAATCAAATTATACAAAGACCTTTTTTTCATGACTTCTTCTAATACTCACACTCATAACTATTATGTAAATATTGTGTAGCAGTGAATGTTACTTCATGTATCTTACATGTCCCAAGACTTATTTGGACTATTTTATGTTTTGTTTTACAAATGTCATCAATTATGTCAACTGGGAAAGTTTTAGTCTGCAGATGAGACTTCCCATGACGTCATAAAAAAAGTTATTATTGTTTTACTCCACCTGACTGGGGATCGTTAACTAGTAGATTCCATCTCTATCGACCTGTTACATCCCATCCACTGTAGTTGAGTTTCCAACTTGGAACCCAAAGTCACACTGTTTCCTAATGTGCGTGTTCTATCGTGGATTGCATACACGCACACAATGCGTTCCCCTATTGGCTGTGTCTCCCTGTTGAGTGAATGGAGAGTTTTGCTGTCGCTGTCCATGGTGCATAACGTTGCTAAAGACCTCGTTGAATGCAAATGTCGTGTTGCAGTTCGCGCAATAACATCAAGTGACAGCCAAGTGCGCACGAGCAGATGGGCAACCTTAATATTAAAGCAGCGCCAATTATATGTACAGCTTCCAAATAGACTTACTAGTCTACTTACTCTTGGTGATTTTTTGTAAACCGAGCACATCCTCGGGCGTGATGACGCTGTTTCTGCGCAGTTCTTCCTCGGTGGTGACGGGGATGCCCATGTCTGACGAGTTGCACCCTTGCTGCACTTTCATGTCCAGCGAGGAGCACTTGTGCGTGGAGCAGGCTGGCGGCAACTGGCGTTTGTCTTGTTTTGTGTTTTGTTTTTCTTCCTGACAGGAGGTGGAAGGAACTGTCGTCGTCGCCGTCCTCGACGTCTTAACGGTGGCCGCGGGGAGGCGATTTGCTTGCGTCGAAGGCTGCCTAATACACCGCGCAGAGAGCAGGCTCAGTGCCCGGGTCCAAAATAGCCCATTCTCCGTGCCTCGCACCTCCCCTCCTTCTCCTCTCGATCCGGTAAAAGATCCAAATCAGCCCTTGGCGCCCTCCCTCCTTCACTCGCGCACAGGCTAATCCAAATCCTGCGGCTTTAAAAGAGCGCTGCATGTGCACGCCTGACAGTCTGCACCCGTCTGCTCATCATCAACACTGTGTGCACCATTTTAGACATGCTCGCCATCTCTCTCTCTCTCTCTGCCACTACGTTAACTACACCTGCATGGGGGGGTTGGGGGTGACAAGGGGGCAGTGCACCACCTTACAATTATAATTAAAATCTCTATTGTAATTGCACAGTGAGTTCAGTTTATTATTCTCACTGTAATCTCTCAAGGGGCGGCACGGTGGACGACTGGTTAGAGCGTCAGCCTCACAGTTCTGAGGACCCGGGTTCAATCCCCGGCCCCGCCTGTGTGGAGTTTGCATGTTCTCCCCGTGCCTGCGTGGGTTTTCTCCGAGCACTCCGGTTTCCTCCCACATCCCAAAAACATGCATGCATTGGAGACTCTAAATTGCCCGTAGGTGTGACTGTGAGTGTGAATGGTTGTTTGTTTGCATGTGCCCTGCGATTGGCTGGCAACCAGTTCAGGGTGTACCCCGCCTCCTGCCCGATGATAGCTGGGATAGGCTCCAGCACGCCCGCGACCCTTGTGAGGAGAAGCGGCTCAGAAAATGGACGGATGGATGGATGGATAATCTCTCAAGGAGAAATTTTACCCATGCTCTACTGTGTATGCATGCTTTTTATTTTTATTTATTTTTATTTTTTTTTAAGTGTGTGTGTTGGACACCATGGAACCAGATTGCACACATGCAGGCATGTAAGGAGAGATGTCAGAGTGTAAGGGGTGCGCAGACAGCGGAGGTCCTCTTGAGCTGACCTGTTCGGGACAGTGATTTGCTCAAGGGCACCTAGACAGTAGCCAGGAAGACTAGCATCGCTCGAACAAAGTCTTTTAAAAAATTGTCCGCAGTGGGACAACTTTAATTCTCCTGTTCCAAAGCTACGACATAACCTGTTTCGTGGTTACGAACTAGTTTGCGGAGCGGTGTAATATGTCGGCACGCTTAGTTACCGGCATAGTTTTTTTTTTACATATTGTTTTAACTTTATGGCGGTCAGCATGGTTTTATAATGACATTGACATAGTAATTAGCTTTTAGCCAATTTACAAAAAAAAATGGCAAAGGTACTAAGATGGATTTGATAAGGCCAAAGTGTCACTAATTATCCCATATCGGCTGCAACTGGAGTATGCCTCCAACAAAGGAAGCAAAGGAAATTGAAGCAGAAAAGAATCAAGATTACTTTTTGCCCTCAAAATTATAAACTGATTCAAAGTGTTTTTGTCCTCTTGCGAGTGCACTTAAAATACAATATGTCAATACAAAACATCTATATAAAAGTTCCCTCTTCTGCTTCACCACCGCTTTGGTTTTGTTTCGACATACTCTAGATTCGTGTAACAGTGCAGCATTTGCAGTGTGTCTACAGTACAAGTAATCTAGCAATGCTATGCGCAATGTGCTACAATGTCATTAGACCTTAAGTCTGGCAACAGTTATTAACCCCATTTTGTAAAGATGATCAAAATATTTGACTCTTTTCATGCAGATCTTCTAATGAGTTGGAGATAACATTTCTAGCTGCGGGCAATGTTTTTCAAAACAGCGGAGGATGCCTTTAATCATGGCTATTCGTCATGCTATTTCAATGAATAATTATAACCGAGTGAGTGTAGGTAAATAAAGGAATGATATTTTCCCTGCGGTACTGTTCAATGAAATGCAAAGCAATGACATCACACTACAAGAAAAAACATGAACAAAAGTATGCAGGTGTAAAAAACATTTTGACTTTGTAAATTTATGTTTGAACATTGAAGATGCCAGCATCCCTGAGAAGGTGAAAATGTAAGTCTTCTTGGCGAACCCATAAATGCCCTCAAGTGGGCCGACCAAAAATGACAATGTCTGCAAAAGGTACAACCCTGCACAGCCACCAGAGGTCCTGTGTGTTGTTCTGAAAGGATATCTACTGCAGGGCCTCATGTGCTGATCTGAGAGCTGTCCATGGTATATATAGTATTATACAGTTGGTGGAATGATCATTAGCTATCTTTATGCTATGGGAGACTGCTTTGTTATGTATGTCATTGCTCTGGAAGCACATATGTGGGTGGATATAAATGAAAGCTATAGAAGCTTTGGAAAAGTACCACAACAAATGTCAAACATAAACTGCTAACTATCAAGAAAACATGATCAAATCCTATGATCTTTCATATGAAGTCTGGAGACAGAAAGCATTACTACCTAGGCCTTTTTAACCAATAGTACATCAACTTAGGAAGCCTTATCTACTCCCAAACAGTGCTGGCAAAATCCGAGAAAAAAAATTGAGAAGCAATGTGCTTTGTGCAGGAAAGTGGTCAGTGAAGAAATTGCAAGGCCCTTGCAGTTAGTGTGACCTTTTTGCCCATAGCCTGACCGGCTTTAGGCGTTAAACTCGAAGCAGCCTCTGCGGTGTGTCTGCATGTCTCTCACTCTACGGATGGACTGGATCTGGGGACGGTGAGCTCCCCACTCATTCCAGTGCTTGAACGGGCCTATTTCCAGGACATACTGGTAACCACGGTAGCCAGGGTACTGGTAGGCCACCCACCTATGAAGAAGAGGGCATGAACCATAAATATACATAGCTACTCACCAACCACAACACTAAGTACAGATGCTGAGTTTAACGAGAGAACCATTTTCATAGCTGTATAAAATTCAGACACTTATTATTGTGTTTGTAGTGCGCAGTGGCATACAACTGCAATGCATCATATTGAGACGCAACCAAAATATTACACCTCATTTATTCATTTGTATTTGTTATGAATGATGTTATTTGTTATGAATCATTTGTTATTACTTTATTACATTATATATTACAAATTATTATGGACCTGACATTATTGTGCTGATTGTTAATTAATAGGGTTCTTTACCTAGAATTTTCAATTCCTTGGATCTCATTGGATTCTGAAAGTGTCCAAAGTTTACATATGAGACAATCACTAATATCAGTACTTTACTAGTCTTACAGTTCCATGTTTTCATGGAACGTGACATCCTTCCAAATCCTATGCCGATTTAAAGGAAAATACTTACGTTCCACCAGTGACCTGAATGCTAGCGGTGCGGTCCTGCAAGCCATAAGACCAGAGGCTTGGAATATCCTCATCACACACCTCCATCTTGCGACCTTCGAAGTTTGTGCACTCATACAGGCAAATCTTGTGGTCCTGGGGGTCCTACAGATACACACAATACTTTTTAAAAACATTTATTTTTACCATTGTGCATATTGCTGCTTAAGGTAGTGAGACGGGCATGAGATTAGCAGCAATGCACGTCAAACTGAGAACTGTGTATACTGCAGAAACTAGGGATGGAAAAAACGACTGATATGCCCACACAGGAGATTTTTGACAGGTTCTTTACTTGGTCATATGAAATTGCATTTTTTTTTCTTCCTTACTGGTAAATATGTGAAGTGCATCAACACATTTCACCAATACAACAAAAAGTTGTTTATGTAGTACTCAGTGAAACTATGTTCTTTGCATTTCATTGTAGTGTACTGTGAATCAGATTCTGTAATTTGTATTGCATTGTAATTGGGATTTGTTGTGTGGTAACACATTCAGCGGAACCTCCTCAGTTGAACAGTTTTTTGACACTTGTATGATATGCCTGTAGAGCTACCCAAAGCTTTTTGGTGGCAGGAGTCTGAGCTGGTACAAAATTCCTTCACATTATATCCTATATCAACCAGCATCACGGAACAGCCTGTCTTCAATTTTGGAGGTTCCACAGTATGCATTTTAAAGGTATAATCCACAACTATTTTTGTTAAAAAAATTAATTAAAATAAAAAAAATCACCCAAGCCAGGACAAGAGTAGATGACAGAATGCTGATTAAGCCTATCACCTTGTGACACATCTTGACATATTTTTCAATATTTTAATGACTATCCTATACATTCCTGCGCTGGATCACTTGGTGGCGCTCTAAAATGACGTAGCGGAAATGACGTATTTTACCTACGAAGGGGCAGGCCCATCATATATGGACAGTATGCAGTTCGACTGAGCCATACAGAAAGGAGAAAGGAGAAAGGAGGAGGAGGCCGGACGAGCATTTAGCCTACGTCATGTCGAAATGACAAAGGATTTGTTGTAATGCTGAATTCCAGCGTTAGGGGGTGCTAGAAATGGCGAATTATAACTTTACATGCATTGTACGGTCGGCAGTGTATGCAGATGCGTTTTACTGTAAATCGGCCTCAGGTTGAGATATGCGCACCTCTAGGGTAGTCATGCCTCATTGTCCTGATAGTCACGCCTCCTTGCCAATCCTCAATTTACCATTGTGACTGGCCTGACTGACATGAGACGGTCACATCTGCAGCTGTTGGACCAGGTGTCCCATCTGGGGTATTCTCCCTTCTCCAGCATGAACATCTCATGTTCTCATCATGTTCTCCTGCTCAAAGCCCACCCAGCTGCAATGCCACACACACACACACACACACACACACACATTAGGCATTTATTTTATCAACAGAGACATACTGCACTATGATGGCACTGTAGTTCTCATGACTTACGGCCCATTCTCAACCCGGATGGAGCCGATTCTCTCGAAACCCTTCTCGCATAGGTTACGACACTCTCCGAACAGGTCTATTTTCCGGCCTTGGAAGTTTTCAAATTCATAGAGGAAAATCTTTGGAGAAGAACAATAGATTAGGAATTACAGCAATTCCAACCAATCTGGCTGCTCACTCACCTCATCGGTGGGCTTTTTAGTACCTTATGATTACGCAGCCCCATGGCGGAGTGGCTGCCAATGCTGCCTTGAGCACCCGAGTGAGACATTGTCAGATCTACAGAGAAACAGGAAGAAACGCACAGTTAGACACGTTTAGTGTTCGGTGTGCACTTTCACAGTTTAAGAGCTATATGATTCACACCTTAATTTAATATGATAAGCAATTTTCAACGTAATATCCAGTTAAATCAACACTATGATTTCATGACTTTTCTGTCAGTTTTAGTTCTATCCCCAGAGTTTGTCCTGTGAGAGAAAATCTAAAAGCTAAAAAGCCCACAAATGTAAAATTGACGGATTTCATTTAGAAGAGGAATTAAAATGAGAAGCGCCCTTCAATCTTGTTTTTTTTTTTGGGTGTGTCAGTTTTACAACCACAGTTTTACAGTCACAGTGAGCCGCTGAATAGTAAGAGAATAAATAAATCACACCCTGCTGCATTTTATGTCAGTGTTCCATCTGTTCATTCAAGGTTCATGAGGAGAATCCAACCACAGGAAAACAACAGTCTAACCCTTCCATCCTCTGCCGGTTATACAGTAAAAACTTACTTTTACACAAGCAGCTTGAAATGGGTTGATCTTTAGAGACAGTGAGAGGTACTGCGTAAGCGAGAGGGGATGTATATATACATTTACGTCCAGTGTGATAGAACAGAGGGAGATTTCTGACTTCTCATTGGCTGATTGCTGTTTTGGAGCATAGAGCCGGGGTTCAATTGCTTAGATAAGTCGTGCTGACTTGGCTGACTGTTTTGTTGTACAGCCCCATTGTTGGAAGCGCGGGCATTCGCTGTCATCAGCATAAAGTTAAACTCACACGCACTCTCGGCAGTGTTCAGCATCTTTTAAGCCCTTCTAATGTCTTTAATTTCTTTACGATTTAAAGCCTTTGGATTTACTGTTCTCTTCAGGTTTTTGGCCTCAGCTTCTTTTCTTATTTTGAGGCCTATGTTGTTGCGTGTGGTGCACTGACTGGAGGAAAACCATCGACACACCCTTCCGTTAAATACGGAAAAACTTAAATAATTTGAAACTGATAGTACAATAATAATTAACAATTTACTAAATGTTAACAAGTGACAATTAGCCATTGCTTTATTTTTTTTGGTCCAGCAAAATTACTTAATTCAAACCAGAAACAATTGGCGCACTTCACTCAAAATCAGGGTTCGCACTGCCCGTTCGCCACCTCGCTAATGGCTAATTGAAACGGGATGTGGCAAAGCGAATATTGCCCACGTTTGCCACGCTGGCGAATCAAAATTGCCTGCGTCAAAACTCAAAAGCCCTTCCTGACAAAAGTTACAGTGAGCGCGCTCATTCTGCCACTTCAATCCGCCGTCCATCCGCTGCTGGCTAAGCACTCAGGCTCACGGGCTTTCCCAGCTGCAGGGAAGACAAGACCCAATGCCGCTTGGTGCCGAATTCAACCATGCGTATTTATTACCGTGACGCACGTTTAAAGGGTCGAGCGTCAATGCGTCCTGCAATTCACATTAGTTCTCGCAGCTAGCTAGCTGGCTGCTTCATTAACGCACGAGCCGCTAATCCCACTTTGGTTGTCATGCAAGGCCGTACGTAGCTATCTCGTCATTTGAGGGATGACGGCAAACACGGTCACGGCCTCCCCCTTGCCCCCCTTGTCTAATTTAGACCACTTTGTCCTGCTTTTGAAATCTGTTACAATTATCTGACAGCTAAAGTTAGACTACTAATATTCACTATTTTCTATTTTCCCATATCGTTCAGCCCTACTCCTGATTGATGACTAGGTAGTTTTAATTGGGCCCACATCGTTAAAGCTTATCGGCTTCACAGTGATGAGGACTGGCTAAGGGTTTAGCCACATAAACACCTGATTTTGTGGCTAACTAAAACACAAGTGTGGCTAGGAGATTTTTATTCTGTTTAGCCACATTGGCAAAGAGATTTCATGACCCAGTGCCAACCCTGAAAAGCAAATGCTCTATCGTCTAGTTACACTTCAGAACCTTCTCAACCACTAAGTATTTACATCCAAATATTAAATACTATGACTTCATTTACAATTATAATTTTGAGCCACTAAAAATTCAAGTACTTTACCTAAAATGCAATTACTGAATACTAAATGGCATATCATATACCCAAAATGCTTGTACACGGGTCAAGTCAAACCAATTTTACTGTGCAGCTAGGCTGTATGATGAAGAATAGTTATGCAGCCCTTTGTATTAGAATGCTACAGGATATACAGTATTTAGATGTTTTCATAAGACATGTCACAGTATTAGTTTGAATTATGGCTCCTCACAAAATACAAGACTTAAACTTATGCAACTATAAAACTACAAATGGTTTCCTTTTCAGTAATCAAGTTATTCACCATAAACACAAAGGTATACCTTACTAATAGTACGCCGGCTTTATTCCACCCTATGAAATACTGAAATCCAAACTTGACAATGCTATTATATGTTATAGTCCATGAAGATTAAAACATGTGAATTTGTAGTATGTGTCCTTAATTTAGAAAAATGCATTTTATGCTTAAACATTTGATAACATGCTGCCTCAGGAACGCCAAAATGTTTACTCGAGTAATTTATAACACCAATGCATGTGACAAGGTCTGTTCTCAGTGAGTGTAAATGTTTGTGTGGAGGTAAGTGTATTTCTTTGTGCGCCATGCACGTGTGATTGAATGCACCTCTGTCAATGACAGTATATGTAAGCATGTGCATTGCTGAGCATGTGACAGAAGACGTGAGCTTGTTGGGGATAGACATGAGAGATGGACTAAACTATGTAAGTACTTTCTTTTCATACAAATGAAACCTGGTTAGGAGAATATAAAAGGCCTATATTCTAATAAATACATGATCGAATCTCGTCTTTAATGAACATTATTTCCCCTTTTCACCCAGAAGACCTGTGCGATAAGTGTTCTGGTCGATGTTGTTTGTTCTGCGGTTCTTTTGCAATTTGTGGTTATCAGCACTGGGCATGTTGCCCTTCATCTCGTTCCACTTTGGAACATTAAAACCCGGCAGCTCAGTGTTGAACAATGGCATTACCAGCAATGTGCTGACTGTGGTCCAGACCTACAAGCCCCGTTACTTTTCAGCACCACCGTGTATAAATAGTCCCATAGGGTGTGGGGTCAGAACGCCGTTATTGTGGAGCCCCCCCTCCCCTGTGAACTACTATTCTTTTGGGGCCTGGTCAGGTAAGCCATCATTCTATTCAGCCTATAGGAGAACATTGTCTCTTTACATTTTTGTGTGTCCTTTGCCTCTGCTGTTTTTGCTGAGACACTACATGCTGTAAATGTATAAGAGAGGTCCAACCACACAGCCACAGCGAGAATATATCACAATTGAGCATGTGCAAACCCTCTTTAGAGGAAAGGCAAACATGTAAGCTCACTGGCCATAACATTAGATGCACTTGCACCATCTGATGACATCCAATTCAAGAGCTACGACAAACATTTTGTTGGTAACCCTAACATTTGGAATATTCAGAACTTCCACATTGAAGAACCAAAATACAAGGAACACCTTTCCCTAATAGGATATACAGTACAGTAGTGCTAAATGAAGACCTCTAAGACAGTGTCAATTGAAAATGATCATTATTATCTTTGTAAAGGCAACATTTTAGATACAGCTCCTCCATTGGATTCCATTAGATTGTGCAGAAGGGTATACAATGTCTGCAATTGGCTGGCAACCAGTTCAGGGTGTACCCCGCCTCCTGCCCGATGACGGCTGGGACAGGCTCCGGCACGCCCGCGACCCTAGTGAGGAGAAGCGGCTCAGAAAATGGATGGATGGATGGTATACAATGTCAAAATTCCATCGACAGTGCATTGCCATCATAATAAATGTTTTCTTGAATATATATCCATCCATTTTCTGAGTCGCTTCTCCTCAGTAGGGTCGCGGGCGTGCTGGAGACTATCCCAGCTATCATCGGGCAGGAGGCGGGGTACACCCTGAACCGGTTGCCAGCCAATTGCAGGGCACATACAAACAAACAACCATTCACACTCACAGTCACACCTACGGGCAATTTAGAGTCTCCAATGCATGCATGTTTTTGGGATGTGGGAGGAAACCGGAGTGCCCGGAGAAAACCCACGCAGGCACGGGGAGAACATGCAAACTCCACACAGGCGGGGCCGGGGATTGAACCCGGGTCCTCAGAACTGTGAGGCTGACGCTCTAACCAGTCGCCCACCGTGCCGCCCTTGAATATATATAATGAAATATAAATATGAGTTATATATTTTTAGTCTTTATATGGTTCCTAATTGTGCCTAAGCCAAAATAAATGAAAAATAACAACATGAACATGATTTCTCGACCTCTCTGCTCTGAAGGTAAATCTCCCCTACGAGACCCGATAGCATGGCTCTGAATAACCCCAACCCACTGGGACCATGGAAGGTGAGTCTTACCTATAGATGAATGATTATTAACCAAAGTTGATTCGTAGCGATGCCTGGTCTGATAATGGCAATGATCTGTACACACATCAGTGTGTGTCATGTGCACATTTATGCGTTTATGTCCACTCCAGATCACCGTTTATGACCAGGAGAACTTCCAGGGAAAGCGTCTGGAGTTTACCTCCTCCTGCCAGAACATTATGGAGTCTGGCACTGACAACATCCGCTCCCTGAAGGTGGAGTGTGGAGCGTAAGTCGTGAAAAGTGTATATCAATATAGATACACAGTTCAATGTACCTTTTGCCATTTAATGGATGTGCATTGAATTGTTTTGCCTGTCACTATATGTGTCTGGCATGGATAGATGAAGATAAATTGTTTGTCGTGAATAAATAATTGATGTGCTACGACACAGTGGTTGGGAATCACTGCTGGCGTGAGCTCAGTTAACGGTCAATGCCCTGTTCACAATCATACTGCGATTGACTGAGTCACTGAGCATCAGACCAGTGTGTCATCCACCTAAAGTCAGCTTTGATAAACTGCAGCTCCTCACCAGCATGAAAAAGATAAATGGTGGTGAAAATGCACGAATGCCTGAATGGATAGTGGGTGACTAACATGTTGGTTTTCTGGAAGTACGCCTCAATGGCTTTCCACAAGCATTTTTCTCCCATTTGATGATGTTCTGCCAGTCTCCTACAATCTTAATTGTTTGACAATGCATGTGGGGACAGTTGGACAGGATATGAGCACTCCAGCTTCTGCGGACAGCAGTTTGTGCTGGAGAGAGGAGAGTACCCTCACTGGGAGTCGTGGAGTGGCAGCAATGCCTATCACACTGAGAGGATGATGTCCTTCCGCCCCATCTGCTCTGCTGTAAGTCTTCCTCCAAGCTGTGAAACTGAATGAGAGTTTAGTGCACACAGTCTGTCTCGCTTGTCATTACAGCTGAATAACTGAGAGAATGACTGCTAGTTACAGCTAAAAATAACAGGCAGCAGTGTTTACTAATATAGACTGGGCCTTCTACAGAACCACAAGGAGTCTAAGATGGTGGTGTTTGAGAAAGAGAACTTTACGGGACGCCAGTGGGAGATAAATGATGACTACCCATCACTGCAAGCTATGGGCTGGGGAACCAATGAGATTGGATCCATGCAAGTTAAGAGTGGCGCGTAAGTTGTGAACATTCATATAGACGATGATTTATAAGATTGGGAAGGGAAGTCAAAATCAGAAGTTACAATTAACCTTAACGTAATCTACATATTTGGCCTGTACTCTTGCTACAGCTGGGTGTGTTACCAGTTCCCTGGTTACCGTGGTTACCAGTACGTTCTGGAGTGTGATCGCCACGGCGGCGAGTACAAACATTACAGAGAATGGGGCTCCCACGCTCAATCGTTCCAAGTGCAGTCACTGCGTCGCATCCAGCAATGAGACCGCACGTCTCCTTGACCGAAAAGCTCCACGCCTTCCTCCTCTCCCTACTTCCTCCATAATCATTTCAACATTCCCTGGTGCTTTGTCACCAAAATGTCTGCCGCACTTCTGCTTTGTTCTGTTGCTACATGGAAATTGAAAAAAGAGAGATGACTGAATGGAATAAACGATAATGAGAGGGAGAAAGAGAGCAGCAGCAGCAGAGAAAGGCTGCTGACCCCCTGAGAAGAGAGGGGAAAACTGAGGGTGTCTTGAGATGTCTGTGAAGTTGTGATGTCATTCACACCCACCGGAAAAGAAAATGGGCAAGTCAAAATAAAGAGTAAAACAAGCGTCTGCTGCTACCAGTCACGTACTTGTTTGAAATGTATGTTTCAATTCAGTGTTCATCGTCACTCATGGGCCACAAAGAGAACACATGCGCAATGTAACGAGACCCAATAAAGGAGCTCTATCCAAGACAGTAATTGTTCTGTTCGTCATATAGTGGTTTTGCCACTCTCTTGTCGCTAAATTACTTGTTTTTAAACAGCTCTCAGTATGATGCAGTCCAGATGTACACCGTGCACTACTACCACAATAAAAAAACATCTCATTAATTTAATACCTGTTACCTGACAGTAAAGTATTTTTTTTATCTTAAAGAGAATAATTGATTACAGTTCTTGTAATTATATCGCATAAGTGTACCTAATGTTCTCGCCAATGAATATAAGTGGAATTTTAGTGAGCTGCGACTTACAAGCACATAAATAACGATTGGCTTACAGCGTGAAACCTCGGTTCATGAATTTAATTTGCTCCGCGATTCCGTTTGTGAACTGAAACGTTTGAGAACCAAGGTAATATTTCGAATTGAAATAAATGGAAATGCAATTAATCCATTCCATCCCCAGAACAAAGTTTATTTACTTTATTTTTATTAGTGGGTTGTTTAAAAATTAATACAGTATAATATGAAAAAAATGAAAACACACTTGAATATGAAGAAATGAGACCTTGGGCCATAATTTCGTGACCGGCGTGTCTTCATCTGACGCCAATCAAAGAGGCTCCTCTCATTCCCTTTAAATGCGCCATGCTTTCTTTTCACATAACTCCTACTTAACAACATTAGCAGTGATCCATAAATAAACCAAAAATTTGGAATAGCAATGATAATAGTGTGTTGGTATTGTGCGGGAGAACTTAATAAATGTTTCACACATCCTGGTTTAAGGTAAGTACTTACGCCATATCACTGGAAGGCAGCATGTTGCTCTGTGCATACAGCGCGCTTAGAGCCCACTCGGGAAGACCTGAGAGGGAGCGGGTGGAACAAGCCAATTTTGAGGCAAGGGGGATGCTATATTTTATGTTTCAACCAAGTACACTTGGTTAGACACTAACAAGTGGTTCGACACTTTTTTATTTTGTTTAAAAATGACATACAGTAAAATTAAGTAAATAATCTCTCAAATTTTAGGGATTCAATTGGGTGCTTTGCTACGCTTCACTGTAATTTTGTCTTGTTATTGGAAATGCCTTGCCTGTAGATTGAGTTGAGAAACATTCATTCATTTTCCGCAGCGCTCATCCTCAGTAGGATAGCGGGTGTGCTGGAACTATCTTCGGGCGAGAGGCAGGGTACACCCTGAACTGGTCGCCAGCCAATCGCAGGGCACATATAAAGAAACCATTCACACCTATGGGCAATTTAGTCTTCAATTAACCTACCATGCATGTTTTTGGGTTGTGTGAGGAAACCGGAGTATCCGGGGAAAACCCACGGCACGGAGAGAACATGCAAACTCCACACAGGCGAGGCCGGATTTGAACCCGAGTCCTTAGAACTGTGAGGCAGATGTGCTGCCAGCTGAGAAACAGCAAGACAAAATGTGTGACATTTAATTGTTAAATTTCTGGCATTCATTGCACGTGGCTAATGTATGGCTATCTGTATTGTAAACTCCCATGACGTCAAAATGGCCAAAAATAAAACCCTCGTCATCGTCTCCCTTCTGCGTTATTAGGAATCCCACACGCGTTCTTGGCAAGACACGCCCCGCTGCAACATGATTGGCTCCTGCGTCGCGGGAAGGGCAGGCCACGCAGATACAGCGTGATGACCATCCCAAACATCTATCACATTTGTACGACATTAAAACAAATACGTTTGTGACGGTTAGGTTTAAGGCTAGGGTTGGTGCTGAGGCCGTTTTGTGGGAAACATTAACGCCGTCACACTTAAATCACATATTTTCCCGTCTGGAAGCAGTAGGTCGCGTTCTACCAGGATACAGCAGCCAATCAGAGTGTAGCGGCGCGTGCCCTGGAGCCCGTAATATTGGAGTAGGGCGTGTCCTGCCTGTAAACTACGTGGGAGTACTAATACTACCTCCCTTCCACCTAAAAAAAAAAGGAAAAAAAGAAAAACACACTTCCTCATTTGAAGCCTCGCCCCTTTTTTCGTAAAACGGAAGTTGTTCCTAGCGGAAGTATTTACTGCGGTCAAGCCAGCCTCCACTCGTAAAGTAGCAGTCAAGCCAGCCGCCCCTAATTTCGTTCATACTAGGCATTACGGTAATAAATCGCCAACTAGCTGCGAAAGCCACCTTCAAAATAAAAGCTTGACACTAATAGGGACGTCAATGCTTCGGTTATAACACTACCAGGAATGCAACCAGCAAAGTTCATTTGAACCTTGAGATGCATTAAAAAAAATTAGTTTATTTGATATCTTTGGAAAAATAAATGGTAAATGGACTGCACTTATATGGCGCTTTATCTACACCATCACAGTGCCCAAAACGCTTTACAAAGCCTCACATTCACAAACCAATGGGCGACTGCTGCCATGCAAGGCAGTGCCAGGCCCACTGGGAGCAAATTAGGGTTCAGTGTCTTGCCCAAGGACACTTCGACATGCGGACAGTCGTAGCAGGGATTCGAACCTGCGCTACCTACTGAGCCAAAGCCACCGCAAAATAATCCACTTGGTATTGCAAGACAAGTCCAGATATGTGTGACAGACCACCAAGGACTCCACTAAAAGAGGTTTGATAAATATCTGATATTGTATTTCAAAATAAAAGTCTCTGAAAACTGCATATTTTGCTGTCATCGCAAAATCTATCCCCTTCATACATGTAGGAGACAATCCCAGCATGCTACTACACTACTGCCATCGCCATTTGATGTAGTCTTTAAAACCCCCAGATTGTTTTATAATTAAATATGATTTTTTTGTCTTTCAAAATTAACACTTTAACCACTCTTACATAACACACAGTTCTTATTCCTGTGTAATACAATATTTCACAAAAACAGTCAATTTTAAATTGTTTTCTGTTCCTGCAACACAGAAAAAAGATTGGTCTGAACATTTATTGGAGCTGAGAGTCTGTGGGTTTCCATGAAAACAGAAAACTGTGCACTCTCTGTATGATTTAACTGTTTAATGTTTATGTATTTATAGACATACATATTTACCTTTGTGGTCACATTTGTTAAATCTGTCAAATAAACTACATTTTTTAATGCATCTCAAGATTCAAATGAACGTTGCTGGTTGCATTCCTGGTAGCGTTATAACCGAAGCATTGACCTCCCTATTATTGTCAGACTTTTATTTTGAAGGTGGCTCACGCCGCTATTTGGCGACTTATTACCGTAATGCCTAGTACGAAGAAAATTAGGGGCGGCTGGCTTGACTGCTACTTTACGAGTTGAGGCTGTCTTTACTGCAGTGAGAAACTACGGCCGCTGCGGACGAACCAAACGTAACTGTTAATTTTCTCTTCGTAGTGAAAGTCCGGATGGTCCAGAGGTAGAGATATCAACATGGCGCACAGAAAGAAGCCGGAGCTCGCGACTGAAAAACTACGGGTGTCACTTTTGGTCTCTTTTGTCTGTGTTATGTTTCACCTCGGCGGCGCTGACGACAGGCTACACCGGACACGAAGCCCCTCGACTGGCGAAACGGTCGAAAACTACGACACATACTACAATTACGTTGAACTCACCGGGCGTTTGCAGTCCTACGCCCAGAAATACGCTCACATAGCGAACCTGTCGAGCATAGGTCGCTCGGTGCAGGGCAGGGAGCTTTGGGTGATGCGGATCACCGAGGACCCCCATAGAGAGTCACCGGGGAAACCCAGGTTCAAATATATTGGCAACATGCACGGCGACGAGACCGTGTCCAGACAGGTTCTGGTCTATCTTGTGGACTACCTGCTGACTAAATACGAGGAGGAACCACGGATAGCTCAACTGGTGAACACCGCTGATATCTATATCATGCCCAGTATGAACCCCGACGGCTTTGAGATGTCCAAAGAGGGGGACTGTGCCGGCCACAGAGGGGGACGAAACAACGCCAAAAACAAGGACCTAAACAGGAGCTTCCCTGACCAGTATGCTCAAGTCATTACAAACCCAGATAGCATTCCTGAGGTCATGGCTGTTATCAGATGGATGCAGGACAAACAGTGAGTGAAACACACACACACACACACACACACACACACACGCACGCACAGACAACTCACTACTAATTGTTTGAGGTTTTGTTGCCCCGAAGGTGGAATGAACTTCATAGTCTGGACTGGTGTCAAACACAGCAGTGTGTATACTCCACAGTAGATGCACATTGTCCCTTAGCAAGTCAAGTCATATTCTTCTGTTCTATTTGTACTGCAACAATCTCAGCAGCTTCTCATCTGACACATCATATGGGACATTATACATTCAAGCTTACTCATGAACAACACATAAAGAAATCCATAGAATCGCACATTTTATTCTCGTGATTTGGCAACGCCTCCCTGACACGTTGGCAGAGTAGTCGGCATAGCCGCCGCACAGTTCTGAGGTTGGGGGTTTGGGTGAGGTAACTCTTACAACGTGCTCTTTTATCTTTAGGTTTGTTCTGTCTGGTAACCTGCACGGCGGAACTGTGGTTGCCAGCTACCCGTTTGATGACTCGGCCACCCACGCGCAGCAAGGTCATTACAGCCAATCAGCGGACGACGGCCTTTTTCGCTACTTGGCCCTGGTGTACTCCAAGAACCACCCGGTGATGAAGACTGGGCAGCCCAACTGTCCCGATATCCCAGAAGAGACCTTTAAAGATGGTATCACCAATGGGGCGCAGTGGTATGACGTAACAGGTAAAAAGGATTCAGTGTGATTATTTGACATGTTACAGGCGAAGAGCATGTGCTGTTTACACAGCAACTTTGGTCTTCTTTGCCTCTTTTCCTTGTCAGATCAGTCTGTCTTAATATACAACCTGACATGATCGACTGTGTGTTGTCACTGTCGAGTAATAATATAGTACAGTATATCATTTTTTCAAAAGTTTACCAGAATACATTTGAAACTGTAATATGTACAAGACAGGAATGTTTTGCTACAGAGAACGGTAAAACTATAACCAGGCTACTTTGTGCCAGCACATAGTGTTGCAAAAGCTCATCGCCATGACAACATTGTCTCCGGCCCCATATCGCACTTGGGAAACGCTTATTTGGGTTTTATCTAAACCGGGAATGTGAAGTTCCTTTGCAAACTGAAGCTGCTTGGCTCGCATAATCTGAAGCAGAACACTGACGCTTACAGCTGCATCTCAATAAGGGACAAAACTCTGGGTGAGTTCATTGCATTTCAGCATTGCAATTCCCAAACTGAAACAGATAAATTATACAAATTCAAGAAATACCCAAGAAAGTACTTTTCAGAAGGCCAATTCCAACCTCATTTCCATATTACCATTTTTATCACTGTTTCTTGGTGATTGTAAGATGTAGGTTTTCATTAGCTGTAAGCTAAAATCATCCAAATAATAGTAAGAAAAAAATCATAACATTGTTTATTCTGTGTTGTGAATCAATATAAATATGAGTTTATGGATTGAGCTACAGAAATGCATGGTTTTCTAAGTCTAATTTATTGAGATGCACCTGTATATGCTTTTATTCAACAAAGCTGTGCCAGTGATTATGTTTCATGTAATTGAGCATCGATAAAAACCTGAGATGGTGGAAAAGTCCCACATATATGTATTTTTTTTAACCATTGGTTTGTTAGTTAGGCTGTTGATTGCATGGCTTCTGAGAGTGACCATTTTTTCTTAAATTGTTTTTAATAGTTGTGGCTCACACCTGTGGCCTTTTACATGTTCATTTCCCGGGGCTGAATGTATGAGCTGACCAGGTTTTAAATATTCAGAGTGCTCTTAAATTCACAGTATGCACCACACAGTTTTTGTGAATGCTTGTAGTGTAGTTTTAGAGCAGTCTGCTCACTCTGGACATGCTATCATTATACATATTTTAATCATAATCTTTCTCTCTGTTCGACATTGTTGAGAGCAGGAGTGCAAGGTTATGTTAAGACAGCTGCACACAAGAATCCTGGATAATCTCATCATGTTGTTTTTGGTTCAGTTGCAGGGGTTTCTCTTTTTGTCGCAGCGTGTTGGTAGTGTGTGAAGGGTCAATCACTAACTGTAATTTGTTCACGATTATCCAGTTGTGTCTAGTTCAGCCACGTCGCTCCGTGTGCGGCTTGGCTTCGAGTTGGAAGCAAAGATGCTGCAGGGATGTTAAACTCGTTTTACCCACACAAGAAATTGTCAGTTCCAGCAAGATAGTTGTGGGGGATCTCATTATCATCTGAAGCATGAGGAAATAGATTTCTTCCCCCATTTTCTTTGGTTGTTTTTTTTCAACCAGCATTACTCATGTTCTCTTCACCCATTTGTTTTGACTTGTTTTGTCATGCACGCATGCATTTTTTTTATGGGTTAAACTTCCATCCATCCATCCATCCATCCATCCATCCATTTTCTTTACCGCTTATCCTCACTAGGGTCGCGGGCTGGTGGAGCCTATCCACCAGGGTACACCCTGAACCGGTCGCCAGTCAATTGCAGGGCACATAGAAACAAACAACCAGTCGCACTCACATTCACACCTACAGGCAATTTAGAGTCTGGGTTAAACTTTTCTGACATTTTTTTTTAAAGTACTGTACACATTTAGTTATGCATCCATTTTTTTTTTCTTTTTCTGAAATGAATAATTATTGTTCAGATATTAAACTGATACCTTTTTGTGTATAAATGAGTGTAGATGTAATCATTTTATTAGCTAAGAATTCAGCGACACAGACGAAGGTTTCTTTGTCACCTGCGGTTTAGTCCAGGATGTGACTGAATCCATTGTTTCATAATTTTGAGAAAATACATTTAATTGCAGTTCATAAAAACTATTTAAAATCAATTAACAAATAATTGAAAATTTGAATACTCTCATCCCACATTCATTGATTTCTGTGTTTCTAATTCTCACTTCCTGCTTGTTGTTTTAGGTTTAATTTCAATATGCAACAGTCCAGCCCAGTGCCAACCTGTCAGCATTTACATGCAGTTTCTCAAGTTAGCTAAGAGTTCAGCTACACGTTGGCTTCATTGTCACCTGTTGTTTATGCTGCATAGTCCAGGGTGTGACTCTGGATCCGGTACATAAACAGGGATGTCGATTTAAGATTAAGGCAGTCATACTCAGTCAGCATACGGTGGTGTGTTTACCTTGAGTAATCTGTTTGCATCTGCCATTCATTTTAAACCATTGAGCCTAACAGACAACAGTTCAGGTAATGTCTTTTTTTTAGTCTGGTGACAGCCAAGGTTGAATTGTTGCCACACGTTGTTGGTTTAACATTATTTGTATGTTATTAGCAGGAGCACTTTGAGGTTTGGTTTACATAGCACCCTGTATTTGCTGCCACCACAGGGAGTGAAACCTCTGGGACATTGCTCTGACACATCTTCTTACACGATCCACTGGCAAAATGAGCCCAGAGGGCTTGAAGCTTACAAGTTGGACAGCTAAAAAAATTAAGCACAACTCTGTTGCTAAAGTTGGAATTCATTTTGTAGAGCTGTGCCTGCAGACATACTGTTTGTAGCCTATATTGTACACCTGCTCTTAAAACAGCAACATGGAAAAGGTAGTTTACTGTGGAATTAGTGCATGTTTGTTTGTTTTCTGTGTGGTATTTAAAGCCCTCATTGCTTCAGGTAAGCCTGTACCATACTAGACAAGACCTGTGTCATAACTGTTGCTTGATAAAAAGGCACTTTTGGGGCCTTTCACACATGGATAAATGTATAAATGTTGCCTTTTAGTGTAAATATATAGTCCACGTGTTATATATTCCGCATGTTGTTATATACTGGCGTTCGTGAAGTCACTTTTTACTGATTGTTTCACAAGGTGACATTTTTCAGGTTTTTGTGAGACCCAGTAAACTGCCATGACAACGCTCTAGTCAAGGACTTTATACCTGCTTTGTTCCAGTTCGACGACCAACCAGACCCCCCCTGCTACCTCAAGCCACCCCTTGTTTATTGACTAATTTGTCCACTTAGGCAAACTAGAAATGCTTGGCTTTTGGGCACACATCTTTTGAATGGTGCCTTTAGAGAATCACAGTTTTCTCAACTGCTGGCATTGCGTGAATTGCAAGAGTATGTGTTTTGAAAAATCACTTGGGGATTTCTTTTAATGTTTGAAAGCGTATTATTATCGGTTGTGCAGGAGGGATGCAGGACTACAACTATGTCTATGGAAACTGTCTTGAAATCACCTTGGAGCTAAGCTGCTGCAAATATCCCCATGCTTCTGAGCTCCATAAGGAATGGGATCTTAACAAAGAGTCTCTCCTGGCCTACATTGAAAAGGTAGACATCATATTTGCTCATTAGTAGCTACAATATACTATCAGGTTTGTATACACTCGATTGGGGGTCCTCAATTCAAAGTTGAACGGTGTATTTCTGGAAAACTTCTTCAAGCCAAGGTAGATAATTATATTTATTGTTGACTTTCACACTGAACTTGAATTCATAAAACATTCCTCAAATTAATGCTTAACTTTCCGTTTAAAGCAAAAGTGCTTTTGAACAAGTTATCGTAAAGTGCCTGACAATGGAAAAATAAACTAAATACAGCAAATAATAAAGAACACTGTTTGATTGTGGACTCTTTTGTTACTTATGTGAAAATGTTTCAGGTTTAAACAATTTTTACTTATAATCCAGTATGTCTGGAGTCACGAAATATACCTATTGAGGACCTCTGCACTAGATAATCATTGTGTTTTTTTTTTTTTTTTTTACACGTCTTTGGTTTATTACTTCTGCAACTGTTTTTTTTTTCCCCCATCCGGGTCATCTGCTTTCGGAGTGTGTTTGCTTGTTTCATACACGTAGGATACCTTTCAAATGTATTTACCTCTATATAATTAGATTGTGTGTGCCTAGGTCCATATTGGTGTCCGTGGCTATGTAAAAGAGCACGTCAGTGGTTCAGCCCTCACCAATGCCAGCATAGTGGTTGCAGGCATCCGCCACAACCTGACCACTGGAAGATATGGGGACTACTACAGACTTCTACTCCCAGGAGCCTACAACATCACCGCTGTGGCCACAGGGTCTGTAAAACCAAAGAATGTTGTCAAATGCTTACTTGTTGAAAAATAATTACAGTATTTCCTCATTAGATAAAACACACATTAGCTAACACATATTGATGAACTTCTTAGTAATGAAATTCACTGGAACCTGGGGTCGAACATGCTGGTATGTAAGTATACAAAGATGTTAATTACTGTATATTAAAACTATGCTAGAGTAAAAAATGAAGAGGTAGGCTTGCGGCAGGAGAATCAGCTACATCCAAGCTTTTTCCAACATAAAAAAATGTGAGATGGACATAGTGATGAATGATATATCCTGAAATTTTGCTTGGCGTCATGCAGTATGGTGGTTTGATCCCTAATGTTTTCACTTCATAAGCTTCACTTCAAAATTCATAAGCCAGTTTTTCCGGAAAATGGTGGTTGAATTCCAAATTGTATGACTTAAGGGACATTCACGTTACGAGGTTCCACTATAAAAACAAAAGTGCCCAATTTTTCTTACGGCAACCATATAATTGCTAAGTATATTTTGGTACATACAGGTGATTTAAAGGTGGAGCTAAAGTATTTGATCTCTTCACAGGTACACACCCGTGACGGTCAACAATGTAGAGGTCTTTGATGGAAATGCCACAGAACTTAATTTTGTTTTAGTACCAGTTGCCATCGAGCCAAACCTTGCAGGCAACGTCACTCTGACCACACCCTCCACCCCTTCAGCCACTGATATTAACAGCTACACCTCGAATACCAACACCGCTCCCTCCCACCGGTCCCAGGTGGTAACCTCAATGGGGAGTAAAACCACACCCATTCCTTCACCAACTGAGCCCCAGCCTGTTCAACCCCAGGAATTTCGCCACCACAACTATGCTGACATGGAGCTGTTTTTACGCAAGTACAGCAGCGAGTTCCCGTCTATTGCTCATCTTTACTCTATTGGCCGCTCAGTGGAAGGCAGAGAGCTCTATGGGATGGTTATCTCAGACAACCCTACAGTTCATGAGCATGGTATAATGTATCTTTTCATCATGTCTCATAACAAACAAAGCCATTATCTGAAAGGAATTTTAATTTTGCCGCTCCCTCTCTGATTGCCTACCAGGTGAGGCGGAGTTTAAATATGTGGGCAACATGCATGGCAATGAAGTGGTTGGCCGGGAAATATTGCTCAACCTCATTGAGTACCTGTGCCTTAACTATGGTACCGACCGGGAAGTCACCGAGTTGGTCAACAGCACTCGTATCCACATTATGCCTTCGATGAACCCTGATGGCTATGAAGTGGCCAATGAAGGTGAGAGAAGGAAACACAGTTCTTGTAACACTTGTTATGTTGCAGGGCAACATTTTAACACACGATTACATGAGTGAAGGTGTAACAATACCGGATTGTAATTTGATCATCATGCTAATTGCATTAAAGTTCCTTGCGGATATGAAGCGCTTTATAGCAGGTCAAAAACAACTTGCCTTTTTGTAGGTGTCATTCATGACGCCAAATGCAAAATGTTTTATCGTAATAAACAAATGAGCTTCAGGTGTTTTACGTCTGTATACGGGCTCTCTACAATTTTATCCTTTTTTCAAATGTTTTCACTCGCGCATTTAAGCTTCTCTTTATGCTATATGCGGTAATAGTATATACTGAACTCACCGAGCATAACTGAGTACATAATCACAATCTTATGGAATCTAATGCAAGTTATGTATGATGCACGTCTTTTAAAAAATACTAACTCACAGACTTATTTACATAATCAGCGGGGTGTATATACTGATCAGTGTTGTTGCAATTTGTGTTGGTGTAGAAGTATTTTGCATCACACTGAAAATTGTTTCAAATATTTTGGGTCGTTTTTTAGCCACAGAGGGAGAAATTCGACCAATTGGAAACTATGAAAAATGAAATTGTACTGTAATTTCACACCAGCAGTTGCTTCTTGTTATTGTGAACGATCTTTGCACACACATCTGCCATTTTTTATGTTATTATTATTATTTTTTTTTAGTTATAAAGGCAAAGTCCAGAGCAGTTAATTTTGTGGTCTTGTTGCTTCTTGCCGATGCTTATAGATCACCATTGGCATTTGTCCCCACACAGGTGATGTGAGAGGCTACCGAGGGCGCAACAACAGCAAAAATTTTGACCTGAATCGCAACTTCCCAGACCAGTTTGCCACCATCAAAGATCCCAGGCAGCCAGAGACTATCGCCATGATGAATTGGCTGAAAAGCAACCCTTTCGTGCTGTCAGCCAATCTACATGGAGGCACGGGCTGTTTATGAATATATTTACTCCCAAATACTAACTTGTCCGACTTGCTGACTTAAGTTTTTTTTTCTGTATAGGTACTGTATTGATATATGCTCCTGTATTCTTAGTCGTTTCCTTATTTGTGTGAGTTTAGGATCTTTGGTGGTTAACTACCCCTTTGATGATGATCTAGAGGGGAAAACGCGGTACAGCAAGTCTCCTGATGACAAGGTTTTTCAGCAGTTGGCTCGAACCTACTCACAGGTAACTGAATTGTTGCTTCATGCTGGTGTCGTGTCTTCCTGTGGTTTCATGTTCTAACTGAAATGGAAGGGCACCCCTGGCCCTTCAAAATCATTCATGAGGCAGGGACTTTCAACAGCACTCTTTGTGTTGTTTTTTTTCCTCTTGTGTGTTCTCATGCAATTGTAGGAAAACCCTCTGATGCACAATGGGCACCCTTGTGTGAAACTCTACCCTGGGGAATACTTTGCGGACGGCATCACCAATGGCGCCAGCTGGTACAACGTTGCCGGTGGGTTGATGGACATACATAAAGTAATAAAAGACATAAGTGTGCAAAAATACAGGTACATCTCAATACATTAGAATATGGTAGAAATTTCTTTTTTTTTCCAGTACTCATACATTATATAGATTAATTAAAGACTTGGGAAAATTCTTTTCAGAGGGCAAATTCCTGCCTAATTTCTACATTAAACATATTTGTTGTTGTTTCTTGATTATGTAATATTCTAGTTTCTAGAGATGGTGAAATTTGGGTTTTCGTTTACTGCAAGCTATAATCATCTAAGTTATACGTATTTAAAAAAACATGAAATATTTCACTCTGCATCTCTATAATATGAGTTTCAGCTTTTGAATTGAACTACCTAACTAAATTAAGCTTTTGACACTATTCTAATTTATTGAGATGTACTTGTATAGATATCCTCACAGGCTATGTCATCAGGTACTCAACATGCAAACAATATAATGATATCCAAGACAGGAGCTGTATCATAAAGTCTGCCTCTTATGAAAACAATATTGTTGTACAATTGCACAGCATAATATACTGTTAAAAAAAGTCCCAATAAAGACTGGATATTATTGGTAAAGGGAGAATATTTTTATCTTCTATTGGATGGGTCACATTAGATCCGTAAATGTGCAATGTTGTTGTTGGTGAGTGTATATTAAGGTCTGTGGTGGAATTGATCAAAATATTCAAGTGGATGTCTGTAAATGAAAGCAGTAGTTTTAACTATTGACTATTCTATGTACTGGTAAATATGTTACAAAACTATGTTACAATAATTGCAAAAACAAACATTTCCCCAGGAGGCATGCAGGACTGGAATTACTTAAACACCAACTGTTTTGAGGTGACGATTGAGTTGGGTTGTGTGAAGTACCCCTTGGCCAAGGATCTGCCTAAGTATTGGGAACAAAATCGTCGATCTTTACTACAGTTTATCCATCAGGTAACAAAAACAAATCAAAATGTACTGGAATATTTTTCCTCTTCGTCACAATTTTGAATTCATCATCTGTGCGTGTGCGTGTGTGTGTGAATGTGAACCACCAGGTTCACCATGGAATAAAAGGTACCGTCTCTGACATAAGGGATGGAATGGGAATACCCAATGCCACAATTCAGGTGGCGGACATCGACCACAATATCACCACAGCTCACACTGGTGACTACTGGAGACTGCTGGTCCCTGGGACTTATTCCATCACTGCCTCCGCCCATGGGTAAGATTTCAATGTCGAGACAAGAGCGCAAATCTTGTATAAGGACTTCACGGATTTCATCTGTCCTTTTAAGATATCAACCTGTGAGGACATATGCCACCGTTTCCAAGAATGGAGTGGAAGTGGTTGATTTCCGATTGACGCGGCTTCACTCAGACCCTAATGGCCTCTCGCCTTCTGGACCCCAGCCAACCCATAACCCATCTGAGGAGGAGTTCGAGACCTTAATCAAGGACCTCTCTCTGGGCCAAGGTTTAGAACAGCTGGTCAAGAGTACGGACACAGAGAACAGTTTTAGATTCCGAGGTTATAAGGAGCTGTCTGCCTTCCTCCGAGGTCTTACCCTCAACTTTCCCAAAATTACATCCTTACAGAGGTAGGAAGCCTCGCTGTGTTATAGCCACCTTGAAACTCATGTTGATGGAATACAGTCTTAAAATGTAATGTTTGCTTCTTTTCCATCTAGTTTGGGCCATAGTGTTGAGTTTAGAACCATTTGGGCTCTGGAAATCTCCAACAACCCCGGAGAGGCTGAGCCCTCGGAGCCCAAAGTCCGCTTTGTAGCAGGGATCCATGGCAATGCCCCTGTGGGAACGGAGCTGCTTCTTGAGTTTGCTGCCTTGTTATGCATCAACTATGGCAAAAACTCTGTCATTACAAGGGTGAGTTTTTTTCTCAGTACTTTTGAGTGATATTGTACTTCACTTGACATGCAACTCTTTGTTAAAATATCTACGTTTATATACGTTTTCCTCCCTTAGCTCATCAATGAGACCACTATTGTAATTGTGCCGTCAATCAATCCAGATGGAAGAGAGCAAGCGGTGGAGAAGCAGTGCACCTCCACCCAGGGTTTCACCAATACTCATGGCAAAGATCTGGATAAAGACTTCTTTGGTTAGTTGCATAATTAGTTTGAATGAACAAATCTGACACGGAAACATAGTATGTATATGTATTGTCTTTTGTATGTAACTCCCCTTTTTAGGCAATGTATCCCACCGTGTGGTAGAACCACAGCCAGAGACCAAAGCAATGATGGACATGATTTTAGATAAAGGATATACACTGTCTGTGGCCTTAGATGGAGGATCGCTTGTGGCTACCTACCCTTATGACAAGCCTGTCCAATCAGGTAACTCTACAACCTGCGTACTCTTTTACTTGTATATGGTTTCAACCCTTGCCTGTTTTCTTATAGCATATACACTAACTGGCTACAGCCTTTGGTACACCTACCAAAAAGATCCAGTACAAGAACAGTGTCCACAATGTCGTTAAAGATTCAAATATTTCAAGTCACCTCTGCATATGTTGCAGAGTACAGCTCCAATAATTAACCTTTTGTTAAATTGATTGCTGTCTGATATTATAAATTCCAAACTAAGCATTATCTCTGAAATGACAGGATTTGTGATACAGCTCTTGCGTCTCATTAGATTACAGGTGTACCTAATGTTATGTCAAATAAGGGTAGCTTGCAATATACAGTAGTTGTGTGTGATTAATGGAATTGCCCAAAACATTACATTTGATCGAGTGACATAATGTGTTGTGTAGGCTTTACACGATCAGGATTTTTGGGGCCGATCTCCGATCAGCGAGTTTAAAAAAACGATAACTGATCACTGATCCGATCACAAGATGGAGCAATGTCTTTTTAAATGACTTGTTCATTTACTGTATATACTTGTGTACTGTATACTAGGCTTTACACGATCAGAATTTTTGGGACCGATCAGCGAGTTGAAAAAAAACGTTAACCAATCACCGATCCGATCACAAGATTGAGCAATGTGTCTATTTAAATGACTTGTTCATTCATTCACTGTATATACTTGTGTACTTAATTGCTCCCAAAAAAATTATTTACAATAAATAATGTATCTTTGTTCATCTATTTATGCCAGTGAGGCATAGTGACAGACAGAACAAATGAATTGTCTTCTATTAGATGGCAGGAAGTACATAGAGTAATTAATGTATCCACTTTTTGTGACATTTTTGTTTGTTGTTGTGCCGTGAGATTTTCCAATTGTAAAATATGTGCCTTGGCTCCATAAAGGTTGGAAATCACTGTTCTAATCAGGTCATGTATTCTGTCAAACCAACATTACAACATGACAGAAATAATAAGGATGCTAACTGTAATTAAATTACTTCCCAGACAGCAAAACTTTAGAGCATGATTCGACAGAACGTCTGCATGTTATTGCAGTACTCGGACATAGTGCAATCGTGAATTTGTTTTGAAGTCTGATCCGGGCATTACGTGTTGTCTGTCCGAGGCACCGCCAAAAAGTCCCATACCGCCGAATGTGTTTTGCGGTATGATTGAAATAAAACTTTATCTGCCGTCAGATAATTACAGTACTACATCACAAGACTCGTGACAAGGGTAAAAATAAACTAGCTTTTGGATCGACGGCGACGTGGAGTAAATGTATTTTGCGGATCGGCAAATTCTGACATTAAAGCCGATCAGCATAAAATGCTGATTATAGGCCAAGACCGATCAAGCCGATCAGATTGGTGTAAAGTCTAGTGTTGTGTTTTAATAAAATTCTAGTTATTGCTTTCAAAAGTATTAAACGCATGCCCATTTTATTTCAGGTACACAATAAATATAATATATATTTCCATCCCTTAAAGACCTACGTAAGATTAATAGTTTGTGTCTATTGATGTGTCCCGATGCTACCAGCATGTCCGTAGACTTTTTAGTTACATAATATAATTGGGTCACTGTGTCCTCACAGCCTAGATTGACTTGAAAAGCTAAAAAGAGAAAGTTTACATAACTGCAAGTCTCAAAGACTTGGATAAAGATAGCACCTGAAAGCTGGTTGCTGCTCAGCATCACTGGATAGCACTAATCCTGACATTTTATTTTTATTTGTTTTACAGTGGAGAATGAAGGCACTCTGAAGTACTTGGCCAGCGTTTATTCCAACAACCATCCCAAGATGCACCTTGGCAACGCTGGATGTTCAAATAACGGGCAGGGTATGCTTTTTTTAAATATATATTCTAATGATTTGCTTGTCACGGTGCTGTACGTATTTTTGTCGGAAAAGGTGCAAAAGGGGCTTTTTTTTCCCCCCCAAAATGATGTCCTTGTGCCTGAGTGAGCGCTGAGCTCTGTACACACAAGAATGCAACTGTAGAAATCCTAAAATTCCATTCATCCATTTTCCATACTGCTTGTTAGAAGTGGGAGTAAGTCACATACAGTATGTGCAAGTCTCAAGCAAGTCCCGAGTCACTGCGGGAAAAAAATCAAGCAAGTCAAGTCGAGTTGCCGCGAAATTTCAAGCAAGTCGAGTCATTACTTGGTTGAAGAAGCAACTCATAAGTCAAGTCATACAATCTTGCTCCAGTCGCAACATATATTGTTATTGAGTGGAAATAATAAAAAATTTTTCATAATTTCTTTTCCCCATAAGTCATGACACTAAAAATAGTGTTCACACCTTATAAAAGTTAAATGAACAACAACTGAGATTATGATTGATTGAATTTATTGCACTGAATTGTTTTAAAGTTTTATTTCAAACTCAATTTAACTGAACTTTACTTCTGAACAAACTATGCTGTGTCGCAGCCTTGTAACTCCTACAGTTCTTAAGAAAACACAATTAAGCAAAAGCCAAGACTTTTTTCTGTTGGTCAAATATAAATGTGCACCTAATGGGCTAAAGGAGAATTAAAGAGATTCATAATTAAGGGAATGAGGTAAAAATGTTGCCATCCTTAAAAAAAAAAAAAAAAAAAAAAAAAGTAATGTGAACAAAATCTGCATTCCTTCTTTGTCCTCTACTTTAATGAAATCGCTCATTTGTGTTTTCTTAATTTATTTAGAAGCACTGACTTTGGACAATTAACAATTGTCATTAGATTAAAGGTTATGTTTCATATGCTGTGGTCTCCATTTTAAAAACATACTGCAGACAGCTTTATCATAGAGCCGACACAACAAATGACATTTTAATGGTGGCACTTCAATAAACACGTTCAGTAGTATGAAAATTATATTCACATGTAGATACTCACAATTTTTACTGTACTTAGTAATAGTGAACCCACTTTTGTCAAAGACATTTTTATCGCTGTGATCGTAATGCAAAGTGATCAGATACAGCAGACCTATAATGCACCTGGTGTCTTCTAGCTCTTTCATCATGCTCTGCATCTTTTTTTTTTTTTTTTAAATCTCCACAACACTAGCAACTCCACTTCACTTCTGCATTCAGCGGTTTGCATTATATTTTTGGGGCAACTTTCTGCTCTTGAGTGCATGAAAGAGAGAGGGAAAAAAAAGACAGACTTTTGCCAACCTAGGAAACGAAACGAAAGGTTCCGACAATTATCATAAACCGTCCCACCCCTAGTTATGTTACTTAGCTGGACTATAACGTTCACAATCAGAGCATTTTAAATTTTTAATCGTCCAAAACCAGTCTATGTATTGTTTTGTAGTGACGGATGAAGTTTGACGTTGTTGTTGTCTTTAATGCGCGAATTGCAAGCCATGCAGGTTGCCATCCTCTTTTTGCAGACTTCATCGACAAAATAATCCTTGAATCCAAATTTTATCATCTTGGGAGCTCTTTCCATAGTTGTTCATGCAGGTGGCTACGTCACACTGGCAGGTGCGCAACATCGCAGACTTTTGCCAGGTTGGCGCGAATGACCCCCCCCCCCCCCCCCCCAATGTTTCTTACTTGCAAAATTAAAGGCAAACTGTCTCAATTAAAATGCAGAGCTCCAACTCTAAACGAGATGACTTGTCAAGTTATGTAGTCCGAGTCAAAGTCAGGTCAAGTCTCTTGGCTAACAAGTCTACTTCAAGTCTTTCCTAAGTATTTGGTTAGCAAGTCATAACACTGGCAACTCGAGTCGACCCGAGTCAAGTCATTTGACTCGGGCCCATCTCTGCTGCTTGTCCTCATTCAAGTTGCATGCTGGAGTTCGCGCCTATCCCAGCTAATTTACGGGCACATGTAGATGACCATTCATGCTCACATTCACACCTGGACAATTTAGTCTTCAATTCACCTTTGTATTAACATGCATGTTTTTAGAATGTGGGAGGGATTGGGAGTACCCAACGAAAACCCACGGAAGCAATGGGGAGAAGAGGCGAATCATTTGTTCACCTTGCTGTCCGAAATAATAAAATCAGGAATAAAAAACAAGCTTTTGTCCAGTAGCTCTCTCAAAATGTAATATTGAACTACATACAGTATATTTCATGACATACAACTATGTACACGTGTGAGAATACACAGCATGGTAGATTTCTATAATTCATCTTGAAATACTGGAGTAGGTAAGACCTGATGGCAATGTTTTTGCTTTCCCCCCCATTCAGCAAGTAACATTCCAGATGGAGTTATGAGGGCAGCTGAGAGACAAAGTCACATGGGCAGTATGAAGGTTAGTGTTGTTGTTGCTTCAAATAACCTCCATCTGGTTATAGTATTTATATAAAAAAAAAAAAAAAAAAAAAAGAGCAAATGCAAGAAAGGGTATACATTTGTATGTTTTTTTTGTCTCAACTTTTTCTGGAATTTTTAATTTTTTATTTGATAGGTACAGAGCAGTCAAAAGACAAATCACAGAGTGAATGTCAAAGCACTCTGCCCTCTTGGCTCATATTGGACATTGCCCCCTGGCTGATTCCAAGCCGTTGAATCAGCCAGACGCTGTAGCGAGGGAGATCCACGAGCATTTCATCTATTTCTGCTTCTGATTTTGAAATTACTGTATGCTTCTCAAAGACAATGCAAAGACAAAAGCCACAAAAACACTTTAGACACAATGCAAAGATCATGTTTATTGCAGAGTAAATCAGGGATGTTACTTTTTAATATTCTTTATTGACATATTGGTGGAGAAAAAAAAACAATTTGACTTCAAGAACTTCAACTCAACTCAAATGCAACCTTATGTGTCTTCCAGGACTTCAGTATGGACTTTGGCCATTGTCCAGAAATCACAGTGTATACTGGTTGTTGTGTGTTTCCTCCAACTGAACAGCTCACCACACTTTGGGCAGAGAACAAGAAGCCTCTTCTAAGCATGTTGTTGGAGGTACACGACCTGATTTATTTTCCCAACCAGATCCTTTCTGTACACCTTTACTGTATATTTTCTTTATGTATCTTTAACCCATCCAGGTCCATAAAGGGTTGCGGGGAGTCGTGAGAGATAAGAGTGGGAAGCCCATTATTGGGGCCATTATTGTCCTGAATGGAGGTGTGAGAGTCTTCTCTGGAGAAGGTGGTTACTTTCGCGCGCTGCTGGCTCCCGGCAACCACAACATTGAAGCGGTTGCTGATGGCTACCAGCAACAACGCCAAGAGGTACATACACACATGCTCATTACATATGTATTCCTAAAATGTAGCAAATACCTGGGCTATAGTCAGGGTGGTATGAAAAGTAATTTGTGTTCAATGGCTTAGTTTTTTTTTTTTTTGTAACCATTTTATACCTAAATGTATATGGCATGATATGAGGAGCTTGTTAGTATAACCATTGCAGTAAATAAGATTTAAAAAAAAAATAAAAAATCTTGCTCATGAAGGGGTGTTGCATTACAATAACAGGTCATATTAGGTGTACCTGCATAATGAGTAAAGACCCTTTTTCCTTCCATTGTACATGTACATTTGTACTGTTATAATAGCAATGTAGACAGGACAATAACTTTAGGAAGAGACCTATTTAGGCCTACATATGACCCCGTAGACCATAACATGAACCCATTTCAAATGTACAGCAAAATATTTTAAGCTTCAAAATGTATTTTATTTTATTTGTTTTTACTTTGCATGATAATACAAGAACAAAATGTCTAGAACGTTTTGGAGACATTGATAAAAGACTGCATGCTTTTGTTATGGAAGGCCTCCATTACAGTCCATATCTATGCTAGGTGTTGTACGGAGTAAACAAAATCGCTCCACCACCTTCATCTTTGCTTGTGACTCAAAAACTTGAAGCATCGGGTAGGCCAACTCTGTAAACAGATGTTCCTTAATAGTGCGTCCCAGCTCCAAACTGTAGGGTCTGGGCTTCCCACAAGGACTGAGCAGCAGGGGATCCACCACTAAATGATACACGTGTTGGTACTCAGCTACCGTAAAGCCGTGGATCATTAAAGGCCCAGACTCTGGTTCAGACTCACACGTCACAATGCTGTTGGAGCAAATTTCACTTTGTGCTTTGTCACCAAGGGTCACGTGGAGGTCTGGAAGAATTGCAGCATTCTTTTTGTACCTGTTGTCCAGCTTTCTTTGCACACCGTCCGCGTCTTTCTGCTCGCTCCACATGTCCAAATCGCTTTTTGGTGCCAACATGTAACTCCTTTCCTTTGTCGTTTCTCCATATTTCTTTGGACATCTAATATGCCGTCGTAAGCCATAGGAACTCATCTTATATGCAGCATCTCTAGAAGTTAAAACAATTCCACTTTCAATGGCTAGGGTTCATAAAAATGATGCAAGATCAAGAGGCGCACTTACTGTTTTACAAACACCACTTGGAGTTTGTTTTCAGGCAGCATTGCTGAATCAGGACAGGGAAGCCCTCACTCAGAGTACTTTTTGCAATTATTTTTAACCATACTGAATAAATGAAGGGCAACAATTAAGACTAACTATGGTGATCTTTGTATTTCATACAAAGGCTAGAGTAAAAAAAAAAAAAAAAAAAAAAAAAAAGAAGCTGAGTATTGAAATATATTTTTTGATGAGCAGGAGCTCAACTCCTGTTTAAGACCCACAAGGCAACCTGTTGCAGATTATACTGAGTAGTCACACCTGCAGAGGTGGCTCTCTAATGAGGCAGTTTGGTGTTTGTAAGGAGGTCACCCAGCACTCTACTTTTCATTCAGGAGCAGTAAGAAAGAAGGAAATGCTTTCCTACTTTCTTTGTTGTGGTGCCCCCCCAACCCCGTTTCTTGGGTGGCTCTAGTGGTGGGCAAGTGAAGCCTTATGAAGCACTGAGGCTTTCCTAACAATTGTGCCAAAAAAGATTCAGAGCTTCAAGGGTTCGGTGAGGGTGACATCTGGTGGACAACCGAAGCCATAGCAACCTCAAAAGAGCACGACTGAAGAACTGGTACTGTTTCTCATGACAGCAATAAAAGTTCAGAAAAGTCTGTATGGTCATTCAAGTGTTTTGTTCATTCATACCAAATAATGATTATATCATCATAATGCAATATGCAGATGCTCTCCCCCATACTCTTAAAACACATTCCAGATTAACCCAAAGAATAAATGCAAATTATGTTAAATGTGGTTAAATGTTGGTTAAGGGTTTATTTAAATCTTTGAGCTGTGTGTGTGGGGGGGGGGGGGGGGACCTTTAAAGATAATGGTTTGTCTTTTGGGCACTTGTATGGTTGACTTGCCAAAATACTGTCACTCTCCAAATCTCTATATTCTCACAACCCCATTTTGAAGCACAATGATTCATCTTATATAGCTAGTATGGCGCCAAACCACTCAAATCTGTCAATCCTGTCAAGCTGTCATTGGCTCAGAATGTGTTGAAACGCCATGAGCCAATGAAAAGCTTCGAAACATTTTGAAGGAATGGAGGGCGAAGCGAAACAGCGATGACGTTTGAAGCTTCAAACATCATCGGTCACGTGACACTGGTGTTTGATACAAGATGCGACGCACCGTTTCGAATTACTCCGCTTCAGGAAGAGTGCCACAAGCTCCAAAGCCTCGGTATCATTTGCCCATCACTTGGTGGCTCCAAAAGTGGAGCGCAGCAGTTAAAACTTTATTGCACAAAGAAACTTGTGTGTTCCTGTGCATTTGGAAAAAAATTTTTTTTAACCTTTTGTTCAAACCTGAACAAACTGAAACAAAATCAATACTCTAACGGCATCTGTATTTGTAGACTGTTTGCAATGTGTTACTTTGACAATTTCAAAGATTACCGTATCTACTGAATTGAGTGAGCATGTGAGCTCCAAATTTTTTAAGAGTCATCGTTGCCATGTGTCTGTTTTTCCCCGACTCAGGTGGTGGTGTCGTCCTATGAAGCGGCGAGCTCCATCATCATTGAGTTTGACATGGACCACAGCATCTTTGGTCTGCCGAGAGAATTTGTGGTGGCCAGTGCAGGTAATTATCTGATAAAATTTACTTTTTGTTTCTCAGTGTGGACCAAATGGCCTGTAGCATGCAAGGCCAATAATGTCATATTTGTATAGCACCAGTCATACAGAAGGTAAAGCCACAGTGCTTTACAGAAGCAAAGAAAGGATTTAAAAACAAGATTAAATGACTAGATGAAGATGAATAGTATAGTAAGTCTTTGATTATGTATCCTGTATTATGTTGTCTAGTAGATGTATTTTACTGCTTTTTTACATCATGGCCAGGGGACTACAGATGAAAACTAGCCTTCTGGTTAATTCTGGCTTTTTTAACCATGCGTACTTCATGTGTTTTATGAAATTGCATTGTCCCCTTTCAAATAAACTGATTAATAATAATAATAATGAACATAAAACCAGGGTAAATGAAACAATAAAACAAACATTATAAATTGAAAATGATGAAATAAAAGCAAGGTTTTCTTTATTTATGAAAAAGAATCAATGATCATTGTTTTCAGGCCAGATTTAAATGTACTGGCATTTAGTGCAGATCTCAGGTGTTCAGGAATTTTATTCCACAGTTCAGCATAGAAACTGCTTCACTTTGTTTTCTTCCAGAAACACTCAATAAGCCCGCCCCCTATGACCCGAGGGGTCTGGAAGTCTAATAAGGAACTAAAAGGTTTTGAATATGCACGATTTAAACCCGCGGCACAGTGGACGACTGGTTAGAGCGTCTGCCTCACAGTTCTGAGGACCGGGGTTCAAACCCCGGCCCCGCCTGTGTAGAGTTTGCATGTTCTCCCCGTGCCTGTGTGGGTTTTCTCTGGGCACTCCGGTTTCCTCTCACATACCAAAAACATGCATGGTAGGTTAATTGATAACTCTAAATTGGTGTGGATGTGAGTGCGGATGGTTGTTTGTTTGTATGTGGCCTGCGATTGGCTGGCAACCAGTTCAGGGTGTACCCCGCCTCCTGCCCGATGATAGCTGGGATAGGCTACAGCATGCCCGCAACCCTAGTGAGGAGAAGCGGCTCAGAAAATGGATGGATGATTTAAACCCTTCAGAGCTTTTTGCACCAAAAACAAAAAAACAAAAACAATGCTTGGATTTACAGGAAGCTACTGTGGAGATCCAAAGACAATTTGATGTGGTCCAGTTTCCTCGTACTTCTCAGAAATTGAGCAGCAGCATTTGCAGTTGCAGCTGACAGATTAATTATTTATCAGACCTGTAAAATCCATTTTACAGTAGTCTAACTATTGAAAACTAACATGTAAACCAACTTTTCTGTGTCCTGTTTGGACAGATCTTTGATTCTAGAGAGAGAACTTATGATTTTCAACCTAGAAGTCTGCATTGAAGTCTCTTAATTTTGTCAAAAGATTATTAGTAGTCGGAATAAATTGCTCCTATGACTCATATCTTGACATAGAATTAGGAAAACTTCTGAGTTTTATGGAGTTGGAAGTTAAATTTATCAAGTACTTTGAACATTTTTCAAAATGTTTTCCTCCAGAAATGTTAACCAGCTACAGAATTGACTTTTATGCCCACCTGGTTTATATGCTTTCTGCAGCCGCCTCCATGACAGCATTAGTGGTGACTGCATGCATCATCTGGTGCGTGTGCGTTGCCAAGTCTAATCGGCAAAAAGATGGCTTCCACCGTTTGCGGCAGCACCGAGACGAGTACGACGACGAGATTCGGCTAACGTCGATGGGCTCCAAGAAGTCGCTCCTTGCCCACGAGTTCCAGGATGAAAGTGAAAGTGATGAAGAGACGTTATATGCCAACAAAATCTGAAAGAGCTTTTGCTGTTTAGATTTTCCTTCTGCAAGATAAAGCCTGGGACAGCAAGGGTGTGGACTTGTTGAATTTAAGGCATTTTATCTTCCTCTTAATGAATGCACCAAGACTGAGACCCTTTTCTGTTATACTGATGAGTTTTGAACACCTGCTCAATTATTAACCCAATTGTTGCATCAGTCACAAAATTCTGCAGTTGTCTTTTTGTGCTCAGTCGCCACCTAGAGCTTTGAGCCTGTGAGCCACTCATCTGTCCTGCTTTAGTAGATTGAGTGTCCCAACTTTCCATGGCCAACCTGACCTATCTGACTAAAATTCTGCCCCCCCCCCCAAAAAAAAAAACGGCTGACGTTCAGAGCATAAAAGTATATAGTTTCCTCCTAGTCCTTATGATACAGGAAGTGTTCCCCTCCCCCCCCCCCCCATTCCCCTCTCTCCTTCCTTCCCAAGCTTCAGGAGGGTGCATCCAATTCTGTGCCTTGGCTTCTCTGAAGCTGCAACATAGGAAGTAGAAAGCTTTTGGGTGCTGCAAGATTTTTGATCCATCCTATTCTCAGGTGGTAGGAAGAGGGATACAAATTAAGCTCCTCTATTCTCATGTTGCACTATACCTAGGCTAATGATTTTGTTTTCCTCAATGGAGAGAATCTCAAGAAGGGGAATTTCTCAGATGTGTAGAAGTGTCAGGACTTGTCCCAATCTGTGCAGAACGTGTTGGCTCACTTGCACTGAATTGGGGAGGGGGTGAAGAGAAGAATCCTCATTTTGTTATCATTGGTAAAGGAACAACCGAGTCTTCTAACAAATCTCAAATGAATGTATTTAATTTTTAATGTACTTTTTTTATTTTATTTTATAAGGGTCTGTATAGGCTTGTGTGTAAATTGGAAAATGGCTGATCCATGTCAAAAGCTGTCACTTTAACCAAGTATGTCCAAATTTCTTTTGAACAGAAAATAACCTCTGCCACACCCATTTGTTGTCATATTAGTTTTGTCCTTCTAGTCAACTGTGACTGATCAGAATGAAAGCCATGAATTCTGTCCAATTAAAACTCCAGTGCAAGGACTCTTTTCGAACAGTGATTAAATGCTAAAAATGTAAATTTCTTCAAAAAATTTCAGCATTTTCAAATATAAATATAAAGGTAATTTCATAACCTTTGGTGTCACTGGAAGGACACCCTAAACCAAACCAGATTTTTCTCAATCTGGTTGCTCCTGAAGTGGAAAATGCCATACTTTTTATTCCACACCTACAATTTTGTTTTCTTAAGCCCTTGCCTTAATTTCCAGTCTAAATGATTCTTTTTTTTAATGCGGCTGTTTTCAGTAATTGTAATGCTGTTTTGGTGATTGTGTGTATTTTTTTGGTTTTTTTGTTCTTATCATGTCTGAATGAGTGTATGTGACAAGAGTCATGCAATATTGTGAAGATTTTATATAAACTGGAATGTCTATGTTTGTCACGTGTCAATGAAAGAATTCACACAACAGAAGTCAGTTGATTAATTATGCTAATGTACACAAACCCATGGATCACAACTGCTGACCATTTTAGTGTTGGCTAAAGAATAGTTTCTGGGGCTGTTGAAGTGATGCACAAAGATCTTGTAACAGTATTGCAGTTTGCCTAATGTCAAGAGATTTTTGGATACTAAAGAATGGAAATGTTCATCATTGTTGTCCCAAGTTATAAATACCCAAAGTGGTTTGTATCATAATGTAATAGGAGAGATTATTTCATTTAGTATTGAGGACAAAACAAAATGAATGAGTGGTGTGTCTTTAACATCAGTTTAAACATCTGGCAGAATCAATATTTCAGTGCTAAATCACACAGTGAAAGAGCTTGTTTAGAGTAGCATAGTAAGCAGTGATTCCTAACCAGTGTGCTGTGACACTGGTTGGGAATCACTGCTTACCGTCAAAGTCTAATTAAGTCTGTGCCGTGGGACATTATCAAAATACCCCTAATTGGGCTGAAAATTATTTACTCTACATGTATCGTTCATCTATCTATGGCATATACGTATAATGGCAGGCCGAGCAATCAAATGCTCTTCCACAAGATGGCAGAAGATATAATTTACTTTACTATGGAAAAAGTTCAGTCCTGCTCAATCATTGTGGGATGTACTACAAGAAAAGGTCGACAGAGGGCGACATAAAATATTTGAATCGTGGTTGTTGGTCCTCTGTTGGCGAATCCCGGAAGTTGGTGACGTCTCAGACAAAACAAAGATGGCAGGAATGGGAAGCAGTAGCTATTGGGAAGGTAAGCGATTAAAATTTCACTCAAATGTCAAAAGTTTACCCTATCATTCTGTAGTGTTAACATCCTTTTGGTTGTTAGTCTGTGTGCACTCCAATGTGTCGTGTTTACGTGTCTCGTATCCTGGCTGCCCACAAGCTAGCTAACCAAGCGCTAAGTAACTTCACGTCATCGCATCAACACATTTGTTCTACGGGTTGTCACGCTCATTCGAAGCTAATATTTTGTGTTTAATAACGCAACAAATTCCCTTCGAAGATGTGATGAACTTGGCTTGGCTGTCTATGTTCTACCGGCCCAAGCTAAGTGGCGTTGACTTTGACACGAGTTGTTGTGCCTGTCATGTGTTTTAGATCTACGAAAACAGGCCAGGCAGTTGGAGAATGAACTGGACCTGAAGTTGGTTTCCTTCAGTAAACTGTGTACCACCTACAACAGTTCCAGGGATGCACGGCGAGGAGACACGTAAGATCACAATGATGCGCCACAATCATCTGCCTTGTAGGGAAATTGTTATGGATATAAATAGTAGATGTACTCCCTTGTGTTTACACTGTTGTGACGTGTCAATGTGGCTCCTGCTGTGGTCGTGGGTGCGCCATAATTACTGACTATTGGGGCTAACGAGGCTACCTTTTACTCTGAATTTGTTAGTTCCATCCATCCATCCATTATCTGAGCCGCTTCTCCTCACTAGGGTCGCAGGCGTGCTGGAGCCTATCTCAGCCGTCATCAGGCAGGAGGCGGGGTACACCCTGAACTGGTTGCCAGCCAATCGCAGGGCACATAGGAACAAACAACCATTCGCACTCACAGTCATGCCTACGGGCAATTTAGAGTCTCCAATTAATGCATGTTTTTGGGATGTGGGAGGAAACCGGAGTTCCCGGAGAAAACCCACACAGGCACGGGGAGAACATGCAAACTCGGGTCCTCAGAACTGTGAGACTGACGCTCTAACCAGTCGCCCACCGTGCCGCCTTTGTTAGTTCCATACAGTTTAAAATGTGATGTCCAGTTTAAACTCAACCAAGTAACACACCAGCTCACACTTTTTGGAATTTAGAGCATAATATATATATTGTTTCCCACGCAGTTTCAACACATTGCAGGAGTTATGTTTTTGCTCGTGTTTGACTCAAGACCTACCGTTTACTGCACTTAAAGAATATCTCAAAATGTGTCAATGTGACTCATTCAATTAGGTGCAGGAATGTGCCTTGAGAGTTAATCAGAATTAGTTTCCCTTATTTTTTTCTTCTGATTGTGAATTGTGTTTTGATCAATTTCCCCAAAACTTAAGCACATATCTTTTCACATAGCCCATTTTAAATAAAATCACTTGCTTCAGCAAGTGATTTAACTGTTAATTGAACTGTGCACATAGACCCATTTACTATTGAGAATCACCAAACGATTAGTGATATAATCAAGGTCATATTTACATACCATTGTAAGGATACATGCAAATATTACAGTACAGCAGTATTTGGTCACAGTGCCTGTGAGATTTCCCAGTCCACAATACACTCATTAAGAATGTGTGAGTTAACCCTTTTTTGCCACATAAAGATTCTCTACATAACACTTTATTTTGGGAATAATTTAATGCTTTAACTTAATTCTAGTCAACATTGAAAAAATACCAAATAACATCAGTTATTCAATTCATATATTTTTGTACATGTCGTTCCTTCCTCTAGGTCTGACACCACACCATTGCTAAATAACTCCACACAGGACAGGATGTTTGACACCATGTCAGTGGAGATGGAGCAGGTCCTGGCCAAAGTAAGTGAATTGTCTGTGACCATCAAAATGATCATTAATGACAATCATAACAAACTTTCGGCAATTTGGAGAATTTACATGGCAACTAAATGACAGGAAACAACTGAAAATTTTTGCTATAACTTAAATGCAGTTGGGGAAAAACATCTTTGAGCAGAATCACAGTTAAAATAATTTTAATATTGTTATGTTCAGTCTTTATTTTTACTTATTGTATGAATGTCATCATGTTATGTACTGTGTAATTTCTGCTGCCTCTTGGCTTTTGAAAAACACTTTTTTCTCTCTAAGCTTTTACCTGGTTAAATAAAGGATAAATAAAATGTAAAATGAGGCCTCCCCATGAGCTGCTGGACTGTGATGGATGGAATATGAAAATGGAAATTTAAAACGTAGTGGACCTTCACTTTTTAATCCAATGACACTGAAAATGGGTTCGCTGAAGTCAACTACTGCCTGAATATTGATAGTGTGCTGCTGTACTTATGGTTTATCAACAGTTAACTTATACACACACACACATAAATATGTATGGCGGATCTTAAACCACGTGTCTACAGACTCAGAATGAATATGCTTCATGCCTTCCTGCAAATGTTTACGCTTTTCAGACGCAGGACGCACATCAAACGGGATCCCTGGTTATTTACTATATTTTGGAATTAGTATTTTTTTGTATTTAAGGTATTGATGCAACTGTATTTAAAGGTCCCACGCCACACCTATTTTTATTCCCCCACCCCCAATAATCTTTGTCCTTTAATTGGGTTTGCAAGATCATTTGGGTGGGAAATTCCCTTTTTCAAGCTATTCTACTTGGTCCAATAGTCCTGGATTTCACATTTAATATTCGATATGTAAATAAACTTTGATGGGATTGCTGTTCTCCTAATTTGAATATGGGTAACAGCTTTGCCCTGATTGGTACTAGGCTATAACTCCGCGTCTATCATCATGTTAGTTTTTGCTTGACCTATGTTTTGATATATCCATATTTCCGATCCTGCTATGTCTTTGTCAGCTGACGACGGTAAATGACAAGATGGCGGAGTACACCAGTGCCCCGGGCACCGCTTCTCTGAATGCCGCACTCATGCACACTCTCCAGAGACACAGAGACATCCTACAGGTATGCCAATTTGTTCATCATCTTCCTAATTAGTTGGGTTGAACAGCTTAATTAAATCCATTCTCGTATCCATAAACGTATACATAATTTAATGATGTTATTCCTTGTCCTTACACTGTCTCTTCATTTTCTCATCCCAGGATTACACACATGAATTCCACAAAACCAAAGGAAATTTCTTAGCCATTCGGGAACGGGAAGACCTATTGGGATCTGTCAGAAAGGACATTGAGTAAGTAAAACATCATTAGGCTTTGCTGGTCATGTGCCACTGTTGTGAAAATATGTATTATGGTCCATTTACAGTGGGTCCAGAAAGTATTCAGACCCCCTTAAATTTTTCACTCTGTTATATTGCAGCCATTTGCTAAAATCATTTAATTTTTTTCCTCCTTAATGTACACACAGCACCCCATGTTGACAAAAAAAATTAATTGTTGAAATTCTTGCAGATTTATTAAAAAAGAAAAACTGAAATATCACACAGCCATAAGTATTCAGACCTTTTGCTGTGACACTCATATATTTAACTCTGGTGCTGTCCATTTCTTCTGATCATCCTTGAGATGGTTCTACACTTTCATTGGAGTCCAGCTGTGTATGATTGTACTGATTGGACTTGATTAGGAAAGTCACACGTCTGTTTATATAAGACCTTACAGCTCACAGTGCATGTCAGAGAAAATGAAAATCATGAGGTCAAAGGAACTGCCTGAAGAGCTCAGAGACAGAATTGTGGCAAGGCACAGATCTGGACAAGGTTACAAAAAAAATTCTGCTGCTCTTAAGGTTCCTAAGAGCACAGTGGCCTCCATAATTCTTAAATGGAAGCCGTTTGGGACGACCAGAACCCTTCCTAGAGCTGGCCGTCCGGCCAAACTGAGCAATCGGGGGAGAAGAGCCTTGGTGAGAGAGGTAAAGGAGAACCCAAAGATCACTGTGGCTGAGCTCCAGAGATTCAGTCGGGAGCTCTATCCTTTTGTAACATTTAAATTTATCAGGAAAAAATAATTGAAGAATATGTATTTGAGTGTGAATGGTTGTTATTGTGCCCTGCGATTGGCTGGCAACCAGTTCAGAGTGTATACCGCCTGTTACTCAAAATCTGCTGGGATAGGCTCTAGCTCACCTGCAACCCTCATAAGGATAAGCAGTACAGAAAATGGATAGTTGAAGGGATGCGCTGGATGCAGCTATTATTTGGACAGACAGGGGACACTAGAGATCTTCAGATACAGTTTACTTGAGATTTTTGTGTAACAGTGCTCATATGAATTACAAAATAGTCACACTCATATATGCAAACAACACATTCTGCATCTTGGACGACATGTTGTTGATCCTTATTCCAAAATACTGTAAACTGTGCATATTGCTGTTCCATTCATGAGAGCAAAATGAAGCAGAGAAGAATCAGACTCCTGTTCCTACTCTTATTGTCAGCGGCAAAAAATTGCAGCATCGGTGCCCTTTTAAAAAGCCTTGCTTCATCCCTGATGCTTGGATGGTCCAACTACAGTGACCGCACTGTCGCACTGTATTTCCATTCAGCACCTTTGGGTGGAATACCGGGAATGAAATGGGTGCATTTGCTATACAGTGTCTGCTTACGTACTTGTTTTTTTGCCACCCCCTCCAACAGCCTCTGTTCTTTATTTTGCTCTTTTTCCGTGTGAGGGTGGGGGTGAGTTAAATGACCAGAAACCAATGAGAGCACGGTAGCCAGCAGCTGTTAACTGCTGCTGATAAATGAGTTGCAACACAGGAATGGGTGTGTGATGTTTACTGTGTGATTGGTATAATAAGCCATCCACTAAAATTCACTAAGGGAGAGCCCTCTTTATAATTGTATTATGGTAGTGCTATTAAGAATTTGCATGCAAGAAATATTTTGGTGGTGTCCTATACAATGTTGTCTATGCCTTTCAATCGTCATTCATCTACTGTTAACTGCTATATGCAAATGTAGAATCCTGAATACTTACTACCAAAGCTGAAGTTATCTTTTTGTTTCACACCAAACAGCAGCTCAGAGTACCCATCCTTTTTGGAGTCCTTGGAAGGGGTGCGCGACAGCACTCCCGCTGGGGACTCCCTCATTATGCTGAGGAATTTCAGTGATCACGTGGGCAATGACAGTGAGACTGAAGCCATGTGGTGTTCTGTTATTGGACTTCTGTGTCCATAATAAACACCATGTTCAAATCTAAGGGTGTCCACTGCCATATGTGCACTAGGACACCCTCGGCCACAGTTCGCTGATCGACTTTGTGGTTGTGGCCGCATGTCGAGAACAAACGGATGAAGAGGGGCGGCGGAACTGTCAACTGATCACTACCTGGTGGTTCCGATGGTGGAGGAAGATGGCAGTCCGACCTGGCAGACCCAAACATATCGGGAGGGTCTATTGGGGATATGTGGCAGAGTCCTGTATCAGAAGGAATTTCAACTGCTCTGACAGAACTTGAGTCCGAGTGTGCCATGTTCCGTGCCTTCATTGTTGAGACGACCGGCGATGTGGGTGTTAGGTGGTCTGTACCTTTTGAAGGCAGCAAGCTCCAAAGCTGTTGTGGGACAACGGCAGTGAGGGATGCTGTCAAGCACAAGGTCGCTTGCTAGCTGCTATCGGTCCTTTTATTCCTGTGGGACTCTGGAGGCAGCTTATGGGTAATGGCTGGCCAAACGAAATTCAGCTTTGAGGTAAAAACTTGTGCGTGGGATTCTGGTTTACCATACGGCGTCTCATGATGGGAAATTGGTGCACCACCAACACTGTGTATAGTGGGAATGGGGCGCTGCTGACTTTGAGTCGGGACGTTGTGAGTCGCTGGGGAAAATACTTTGAAGCCCGAAGTCTTATGACAAAGTAGAGTCTTGGGACTCTGAGGTGGGCTCTCCTGTCTCTGTGAGTGAGGTTTTTTATTAATTATTTAACTTTTATTTATCCAGGTAATGCCGACCTGGCTGCAGACAGCAAAGTAAAATAAAGGTCGCTGAGGTAGTTAAAAAGCTCATCGTTGGCAGAGCCCCGGTGGAGGATAAGATCTGCCCAAAATTCATAAAGGCCTTGGATGTTGTGGGGTTGTCTTGATGGACTGGGGTGATTGTCACCCTTTTTAAGAAGGGGGACTGGAGCAGGAGTTCAACTACATAGATAGTTCCACCTACATATGCGGATCAGCCTCCCTGGCAAGTTCTATTCAGGGGTTTTGGAGAGAAGGGTCAGTCGGAAGTCAAATCTCACATTCAGGAGGAGTGTGGTTTTTGTCCTGGCTGTGAAACGGTGGACCAGCTTTGCGCACTCAGCAGATTCCTGGAGCGTGCATGAGAATTTGTCCATCCAGTCTGTGCTTTGTGGATTTGAAGAAAGCATTTGACGGTGTCCCTTGGGGAGCCCTGTGGTGGGTTTTACACATGTATGGCATACCGTACACCCTGATGCGGGCTGTTCGGTCCCTGTACAACAGAGTGTGGGTCGTGTCAGAGAAAAAAAACATTGCAGATGTAAGCGGCGACAATGTGTTTCCGCAGGGTGTCGGGCCTCTCCCTTAGAGAGAGGCATCTGGTTATGATGCTCACTGGTGAGGTGTTCTGGACACGTCCCACCAGGAAATGGGCATGGGGAAGACACAGGACAAGTTGGAGAGACAGTGTCCTGGCTAGCCTGGGAACTCCTTGGGATCCCCCTGGAAGAGGTGGACGAAGTGGCTGGGGTGAGTGAAGTCTGGGCTTACCTCCTGAAGCTGCTGCCCCCGCAATCTGACCCCCGATAAGCGGAAGAATATGGATGAATATGAATTCTCTGCTCAACATTGCAGTAAATTGCATTTTCACCTTGATGGTCATCATCATATAGATTCTTTGCCATCAGTACATTTCTGGGGTGGTATCACTAAAAGCAAAACATACTTTGTGTGGAGATAGTCCTTTAAACTGAAGTCTCACATGACTTGCAATATTAGTAGGTTTCAAAATATATGAACTCGGGAATTCTAAGGTTCCATTGTGTCTGGTCCTTGACTGTTTCTCAACCTTCACATTCAGTTAAGACAATTCCAATTTGTAGTTGCTGTATACTGTATACCAGGGTAGAAGGAGTTTAAATTTAAAAAGCTTGCACAATCAGCTATGTAGTGTTGCAGTTATTTTCCATCTGTATGACTCTTCTGAATTTTGATAGTTCTTCTCTCTGTGGAACCATTCGTTTGTTGTTTTAAGTCGTGGCTTATGCAAGTGGACGTTTCCTCTCGCTGCTGCTTCACATTAAAGCCTTTCTACCAGTGAACCACAGAAAGGCTTTTAATGGAAAAGAGATGAAAGGAAATGCTGTGGTATTGGCGCCTTCTATTATATAGAAACCGATCGACACAAAAGTTATGCCAAAATGGGAATTCACAATGTTAATGTAAGATTGAGTTGTAGCTGCAGAGTACGTGATATGTCGCAAAGCACCATTTACTATTCCACTGTTTGAAGAAGAGATTTTGAGTTATAGTTTGAGGGTTCACCATTAAAGATTCAGAAAGTCAGAGCTTCAATAAGATTCTCAACCCCACCCTGAAGCGATTCACACGCCACTTTCCTTAATTATTCAAAGCATCACCCTGTGGCAACAGGAAATTACTCTTGGTAGTGCCACAGTCAGCCTAATGTGTCTTTGGAAGTCTCAGAGAGATGTTTAGGGATTTAAGCATCTGTTCCATGCCTTTGACTTAGAGGGCATGCATGGATTTTTTCATTACTTAAAACAATAAAACCAGTCTTCTGCGCAAACAGTTTTAAATTGTTTGTTGTCTTTATTTTAACCTGTATGTGTTTCTTCTCCTGCTTTTTAGAATGTATAAAAGTGGTTCTGGGGTCAACAACAGAAGAACAGAGCTGTTTCTTAAGGAACATGAGCATCTGAGAAAGTAAGTTCCTGTTCAATTCTCTTATGTAAGACAAGTTGATGCTTTGTGTTTTTCTGCATCTCAAGCATAGCTCAGTTGGATCAAAAGGCAGTGGTGGGCTCAGGCTGAGCATGTCGTACCTCGGACTTACCTGACTTAATCCACCTCTTAATACCACCACTATCAAGTCACAGTTATAGAAGCCATCAATATTATAGAAATATAGCGCACAACTGTGCCACGTACATCATCTGGAGCACTGCAAAATATTATCCAATAACATGACAAAAAGAAAACACTGACATGAAATACATCATACTTACCAGAGGTGCTGGTTATTAAATGTCTTAGCATGGGCAGATCGCTTCAGTCGTGTTTTGCTAGTCGAACTTGGCTTGCGCTGACCAGACAAACAATGGAAAAATGCTTACTTTATTGTGGGCCGGCTTGCTTAGGCAAATTTGAAATCTGATTGGTTAAAGAAACACTCCCACTGTTAATGTAGTTTAGGTTACATCGGCCTGCACTCCTGATTCTGAAGCGTCTGGCATTAGTCTTTAGCCCAGCAGAGAAAGCATGTTGGCCCTGAAGGCTCACTACTGGCAAAAGGTAAAATTAGAGGGATCAGCATGTGTGTGAGAGAAGCAACCTATGAGGACAATAAAATTGGATCTCAGTAGGGTGTGCACACACTTAAATGAGTGCTAAATGAGACACTTGCACAATATTGTAATGACTTTCTATTGTAAACTAGCTTTCCTGTAACAGTCTATTGGATTGTTGAATAGTCACTATGACACAAAAAGAAATGGAAGCACTTCCTTCTATGCATGCTAGCCCAGTACATCTCATCAGGATTCTGACAAATGAAATTATCCCACTGAACCACAGCCCATATTACAGGGCTTCCCCCCACCATGGATGGAAGAGGAAATAGGAGAGTGAAGATGTACATTAAGTTACACTTGATTGATTGACACTTGATACTATCAGGGCCATTGCATAGGAAATAATGCTTTAAGGGTTAGGGTTGAATGTCTAAAATGTATTAGTAGCCCGAGTCGCACTTGTATAGCACAGATTATGCACTATGAATCAGAGTTGGATTACAACCCCAATTCCAATGAAGTTGGGACGTTGTGTTAAAAATAAATAAAAACAGAATACAATGATTTGCAAATCATGTTCAACCTATATTTAATTGAATACACTACAAAGACAATATATTTAATGTTTAAACTGATAAACTTTAGTGTTTTTAGCAAATAATCATGAACTTAGAATTTTATGGCTGCAACACGTTCCAAAAAAGCTGGGACAGGGTCATGTTTACCACTGTGTTACATTACCTTTTCTTTGAACAACATTCAATAAACGTTTGGGAACTGAGGACACTAATTGTTGAAGCTTTGTAGGTGGAATTATTTCCATTTCTTGCTTGATGTACAGCTTCAGCTATTCAACAGTCCGGGGTCTCTGTTGTCTTATTTTACGCTTCATAATGCGCCACACATTTTCAATGGGAGACAGGTCTGGACTGCAGGCAGGTCAGTCTAGTACCCGCACTCTTTTACTACGAAGCCATGCTGTTGTAACACGTGCAGAATGTGGTTTGGCATTGTCTTGCTGAAATAAGCAGGGGCGTCCATGAAAAAGACGTTGCTTGGATGGCAGCATATGTTTCTCCAAAACCTGTATGTAACTTTCAGCATTAATGGTGCGTTTGCAGGTGTGTAAGTTACCCATGCCATTGGCACTAACACAGCCCCATACAATCACAGATGCTGGCTTTTGAACTTTCCGCCCAAAACTGTCCGCATGGTTCTTTTCCCCTTTGGCCTGGAGGACACAACGTCCACAATTTCCAAAAACAATTTGAAATGTGGACTCGTCGGACCACAGAACACTTTTCCACTTTGCATCAGTCCATCTTAGATGAGCTCGGGCCCAGAGAAGCCGGCGGCGTTTCTGGGTGTTGTTGATAAATGGCTTTTGGTTTGCATAGTAAGAGTTTCAAGTTGCACTTACGAATGTAGCGCCGAACTGTATTTACTGACATTGGTTTTCTGAAGTGTTCCTGAGCCCATGTGGTGATATCCTTTACACATTGATGTCAGTTTTTTATGCATTGCCGCCTGAGGCATCGAAGGTCACGGGCATTCAATGTTGGTTTTCGGCCTTGCCGCTTACATGCAGTGATTTCTCCAGATTCTCTGAACCTTTTGATGTTAGTATGGACCGTAGATGATGAAACCCCTAAATTCCTTGCAATTGTACGTTGAGGACCATTGTCCTTAAACTGTTCGACTATTTTCTCACGCACTTGTTCACAAAGAGGTGAACCTCGCCCCATCTTTGCTTGTGAAAGACTGAGCAATTCAGGGAAGCTCCTTTTATACCCAATCATGGCACCCACCTGTTCCCAATTCCCTGTTCACCTGTGGGATGTTTGATGAGCATTCCTCAACTTTCTCAGTCTTTTTTGCCACCTGTCCCATCTTTTTCGGAATGTGTTGCAGCCATAAAATTCTAAGTTAATGATTATTTGCTCAAAACAATCAAGTTTATCAGTTTGAACGTTAAATATCTAGTCTTTGTAGTGTATTCAATTAAACAATTGAACATGATTTGCAAATCATTGTATTCTGTTTTTATTTGTTTAACACAACGTCCCAACTTCATTGGAATTAGGGTTGTACTTCAGTTTTTGTTCAACTTGTTCTAAATTATCTTGTAGCACCTCACCTAATTTCTGTTATAGAAGTCGTGCATGTTCGTCAGGAGGTCAGCCTTAGTAAGATTGACCTGGACTAATTTAGTTTAGCCGGTGATGTTGCACACTTATTACATTTTCTTTAAGTGCTGTCGATCTTTGTGCCGTAATCTGTGCTTCATATCTGTGACTCCCATTCATTGTATCTGTTTTTCCATCTCTTCGCCATAAAGGTGGGCGTTCATTAATAAACCAGAGGGAAGGAGGTGCAGCTCCATTAAAGGTTTATGCTAGAAAGACTAATGGGGGTGGTCACACTGATAGGGACTTCCTGTCAAAAATAATGCTTTTATGTCTCTGGTTTCAACATTGTTTTTTTACAGATTGACCAGAAGTATGCAATCAGTCATGGCCCCATAAAATGGATAACTTTGGTATTATAAAGGTTCAGCTCAATCGTGTTCAATGTAGCACTATTAGATTCACTAGTAACCTTTTCGCATCTTCCCTCACAATTGCTTTTGTATAAATTACCAAATTAACACAAGCAACTTTTTTCAAAAGGTTTTCATACAAACTAAGGTCTTCCTGTAAAATGTTATACATGATATACATATACAGTAATCCCTTGTAATATCATGGTTCACCTATTGTGGATTCAGTGCATTGCATATTTTTTAAAATCACATTTATATTTTTGACGGGATTTCTTCATAGAATTAAAAAAAAATTATTGTGGTAAAATCAGGATTTTGTAGCCTAAAACAAAAAAAACATCTTAAAATTTATTAAAACACATTTCACTGAATAAAATACTTGTACAATGCAGTACAAGAGTTTAGTTGTGCTGAGCGCCGAGATTGCTGAGTGTCTTGAACGGATCGCTTCTCTTTGCGTGCAGGGGCCAGCTACTGTTTTCACATTGTCGCACTAGCCGTGTTTCGTTACTTTATCAATAAATGTAAGATAAATAGACTCTTGTTGTTTATCATTGGAATACGTTGTTTTAAGTCCTGCGATGCCGCCATGATTATAGATGGTAGCAGCTGACTAGCTGAAAAGATTCAATTTCTCGACATGTTGAAGGAAGGGAGAACGTTTGTAGTTGTCGGCAGCTACTAAGGCATCAAGCAAAGCAAGGCAAATTTATTTATATAGTCCATTTCATACACAAGGTAAATGAATTCGGTCCACAAAGAAAGACGAAAAGAATATAAGGGTGACCTCTGTAGTCCTTTTCCTGGCTGTGCAGAACATTCAAAATCTGTATCACTTTCAACTTCCGTGGTGAGTACCCTAATATAAATTTTTTTAATGTTGTTGGTATTATGTATGTTAAACACTTTTTAAAGAGTATAGGAATGTTTATAAGAATATGGCAGACGTTTATATGAGTGTGGGAAAGATTAATAAGTGTAGGACTGGGGCGATTCATACACTTTTAATTTGTAAACAAATCAGGGCTTTCACTTATTGTGGGGGTGGTACGCAACCTAACCCCTGCAATCACTGAAGCATCACTGTACATGTATTTTTTTTAAATCCCCCATTTAGTTTATGAATTGTAATTAAGAACAGTACTCGTTCATAGATTTTGCCTCAGTTCCATTTCTCCTTTGACAACTGACATAGTTTTGCATCTCAAAGTCTCATTGTGAATAATTTAGCAATGCAATGCAAAAATGCTCTACAGTGCATGAACTATTCTTTGTAAGGTGCATGCAGTAAAGAACTTTAATTAGCTTTGAATCTGGGAATCAACATTAATTAAATCTTGTCATCACGGGTCACTTTTGCTGATGCAGTCTCAGGTCTGCAGAGATTGCATGATTTGCTGACTGTTTTCTTTTTACAAATTGTTTCCCTTCAGCAGATAGAGATTTGTTGCCTTATGAGTGTTCTAACGAAGGTTTCTGTAAATAATTAGTCAACAAATCTCTCTTGGTTTACGTAATACTGTATGCTCATCTTTAAGCTTTGAGTAAAGGAGAACATGAGCTTGCATGAAAATATGTTTGTCAGCTTTTGTGTGATCACTTTTTTTTTTTTTTTGGTCCTATAGAAAGCCGCATATATGTGAATATTCTCATGGAACACAATGTGAGGTTATATTTTTGGCTGCACTGGTTACCAGCATAAGTAAAACTGCATACCTGATTTCCACATCAGGTGTGGCTTGAGCCAGGGGATTGGACTAAATTGTGGTGGTAGTCCTAAGAAATAAAGATGGTTGTCGGCAGTCTGTTTTTTGTTAGCCTTTGTACATCTCAAGTCACATGCTTTTTATTTCCAGTTTGCGCTAACCAATGACCCACAATCCATTCGTGCGAAGTTTGGCTATAAGCCTTGACTTTGAAATGGGTGCCAGTTAAGATCAAGTTATTGGGTTCTCATAAAAAGTTTAAATTTCATTGTGACAGAGAGAGCAGAACTTCAGTTTACTGCCAATTTGCAAACAGGAAGCTCGCCGAACACTTGGAATATGAAGTTCACTGTCAGTGAGACTACACTCCACAGGAGCATGTTGGGCAATACTTGTGTCATGGTTCTGCTGGGGATGAGTCCCTTGACATTTATAAGTTTATTATAATTGTTTTACAACGTTAAGCATCAGCGGTACTTCATAGAATGTATACATACAACAGCTAGTTTGACTGAACATTAATGATGTGACATGCGAGACTGTTCACCTACAGTCCGATAGGTGGCTGTAATGTGCATTACCACAGACTGGATGCCAACTGTCACCTGGATCTGGCCAATCACTCGCCACACTTGTTCCCAATTCAAGTGGACACTAATGATAAACAAGGAATAGAACTAATGCTGCGGCAACATAAAATTTTTACAGTTTCATACACAATACCTGTAATGTAACCCTCAATTATTCTCTCACGTCAATATATTCTGTGGTTTTATGTCGAACATCTTGGTCAAAGTCAGCTAGAATAATGCTTCAGCTCCCCTGTGAGGACAAACATTATTGAAAATGGATGGAAGGTTTAAGACCAAACACATCGCTTCTCGTTTCATAGTAACTTTAAAAGGGCTTGTTTTCTCCACCCTCGGTATAGAACTAAGCTCTGTCACCTGGATCTAACTTGGTAACACGCTAGCCAAACAGTAAACTTATTCATCTTTAAGGTAAAAGTTGAAGATTCTGAGTGTCTTTAATGGTTTGTTGTGGGCAAGGTTGTATTGAAATGGGAGAGGCCTTTAGCATTTAATTGCTCTCAAAATGGCAATAGTCTGGTAACAGAAACCACACATTAAGCATGACTTTGAAGAGTTCCTGAAAGTGGCCCATCAACCATGGAAGACAGTCTGTTCGGTTCTGGCTTAAAGGACCTATAGCATTCAGGTGGCCTATATAGTTCACTAACAAGTTATCTTTATATTTTTTGCTCCAGAAAAATGAAACTGGCTGTCATTTTCCACTAATATCAATCCATTTTGGAGCTATCTGCAGATAAATAATTGCCCTGGAAACGCCCCTTTTTCACCGCCAAAATCGATACGCCACCATGTCGTGGTGTGACGTCAGTGACGGAACTGGAGACCAAATTCGCTGCATTGTTGATGTCGAGAAAGTAGTGAATTGTACTATAAAGTGGCAGTATTTGCTCATATTTTATAGATTTTCGTTGTTGGGTAGAATCCCCCCCACCTCCAAAATGGCAATTTTTCAGGAAAAACTAAACAAAAACCATCTTGCTTGATTTTCCAAACACTACTTTGTTCAAGTTGGTATTGTACCTTATATTGCTGTTATATACTGTTGCTCAATCACATCCACACAACAGCACTCCAAAATTATGTTCAATCACTAATTTGATATGCTAGAAAAATAGCTCATTTATTACATCATAGACTATGACTAGAGTCTGAGCAAGGCCATAGTGACATTATTGTAATTTGTTTTTTAATTTTAATTTTTAAGTTTTTTTTTTTTTTTTTTTAAATAAAGATCTCTGTGTCCCTAGGTGCATATCAGAGGATTTTTCTCTTTGCTTCTCTTGAGAAGTGGCAATTGTCCTGATTGATACATTGTCTCTCACTTAATGCAGTTAAAATGTTCATTACGCCTGCTTGTCAGCACCAGAAATAACTCTTTGCCACAGCGCTTCCGGGTGTTAACTAACATATCCATGTCTTTCCTTTCATGTGTAGTTCTGACCGACTGATGGATGACACAATAAGGTAAGAACCTTGAATCGCATCCACATGAGGAAACTCACGCTATAATTTTCCACCATTGTGTTACTTTACTGCTGCTGTCACATCAAGGAGTCAACCCAGGCTCAATATCACACACATGGACAAATTTTTTGGTGTCCTATCGTTAAAGAAAGGAAAAACACAATGGTGACTGAAATAACTTGAAACTGACAGGAGTGGAATTTGCCAAAATGCATATTGACAAGCCCAAACATTTCTGGGAGGAAGCCCTTTGGATATGTAAAAGGCGAAACTTGAGCTTTTTGGCTAGTCACACCAGCTCCATTTACAGTTTCAGAAATGAAGTTTACAAGGAAAAGAACACTCGACCTGTTAGGGGTTAAACCAATTAGTCAACGTGTTCACCACTCTGCATCACGTGTTTTGGCATTAACAACATGGATGCCTCGCTAGAAAGCAACAAGTATGGAGGGTGTTAGGTTCACGCAGCAAACTACCGTATTTTCACGACCATAGGGCGCACCGTATTAAAAGGCGCAGTCTCATTTACGGGGTCTATTTCTGTATTTAACACATACATAAGGCCCACCGTATTATTGGGCGCAGGCATGGTAAAACATACGCTAGCTTAAAACATACGCTAGCATGCATGCACGCTAAAACAATGTTTTTAAAAAAGCAGCGGGAGCAAAACTGAGTTCTTTATTGTACTTTATTGAAGTAGTTAATACTGTACTCACGTTATTTTTTGATCAACCTCATCCACAAAGCCATCAAAGTCCTCGTCTTCTGTATCCGAAATGAACAGCTGGGCAAGTTCTCAATCAAAACACGCCGGGTTCGAGTCAGTCTCGACAGTGCAAGCAGACACGTTAGCCAAAGCATCCACAATCCATTCACAAATTGTGGCGTAACTCGCCCGGCGCTGCCTCCTAGTCTTAGTCAAGCTGTATTCGCCATCTGTCATCCATGGCTCCCACGCCGCTCGCAACTTCACTTTGAACGCCCTGTTTACACGGATATCCAGCGGTTGGAGTTCCTTCGTCAAGCCTCCCGGGATGATGGCAAGCCCCGAGTTATTGCACTCAGTCGAATGGTGACTGTAGAGATGCTTCTCCCGGCTGTTCTTTGTTCATTAATCCTTTGCTCGAGTTGGTCTTCCAACTCTGGTCACTTCACCTTGTTTCCATGTTTAGTTTTTCTTTCTTTTTTTCCCGCGGAAACTCAGCTTCGTCTTCTTGACTTGGCGAAGCTCGTTTTCCTGCTTCCTCCGCTTGCGAACCATGGATTCGTGGATCTTGAATTCTCTCGCGGCTGCTCGATTCCCATGTTCCTCCGTGTAACTGATAGCTTGCGTTTTAAACTGTGCTTCGTAAGCGTGTCACTTCGTAGGTGACATTTTCGGGGGTCCTTAGCCAAACCGATGTTCTTTTGCACAATGCACACCCCGGAAATGCTCCCAGTCAGTCAAGTGGTTAAAAAAAAAACAAAAAAACACCCCGGCGCTATATACCTACTGGGGGCGTGGCTTTAGCGTCCTACTTCACGCACCCTTCCCCTGTCCTCAGCCACGTCCGCTTTTCCTCTGTGTAAGCAGCGTGTCGGCAGGAAATGCAAAAAATAAGTCAAGCGGAGCGCTCATCACACAACAACATTTCTACATGTTGGAACTCGGTGCACACATAAGGCGCGCCCATTATAAGGCGCCCCGTCCTTTTTGGAGAAAATGTAAGACTTTTAAGTGCGCCTTATGGTCGTGAAAATACGGTAACTCAAGCTGACAAACAGCGCGTCTGCATAGACAATGAAACAACTTACTTTGTCATTGTGGGATATTTTATGTAGATTTATTTTTTATTTTCTTTTTTTTTTTAAAGAAAACTATACTCAAATCATCTTCAGAATATGTCTGTAATATAGAAAAATGTGGAAAACGTGAAGTAGTGTGAATACTTTCTGGTGGCACTGTAAGCCCTGTGACAGAACTGTTTTGTACAACAATGTAGAATTGCCCAACCAAGTTTTTATTTTTATTTTTTATTAATGGAATCTAATCAAACCCAACTCAAGTTGCTCACTGTACAGATAAACCTGGGAGTCGTGATACCATCCCGGTTTTAAATGCTGGCCATTCAATAATGTCCACCGTGATAAGGAATTGCACTTTTACCTTGATGCAATAAACAACTCCTGTCATTTCATTTTTCTCGAGGCGTCATAAATTCCTCCCGTCTCTGCTCCTTTTTCCTGCCCTCAGGCCTGCCGAAATTACAAATATATTGGATCTGGTCAACGATGGCTCCTCTGGGACTGACTGCTCCAGCTGTCTTGATTAGTGGCCTTTGTCACTGAAATAGCAAAAATCCTGCACACACGCATGTGCAAGTGTAAATCAGTTTTAATATGTGGCTTAATCAGTGAACAGGAATGGTTGTTCTTCCTAAATTAACACAACTTACTGATGCTGGTTTCATCGGAGTATTATCTAACTAGCTTTTTCATCCGATCACCTTTTGCTTTCAAACTGCAATTGGTGACTGCTCTGATTTCCATGCGGTCGTTCATATTGAAAGCAAGACTGTGGGAAGTTGCTGCAGTCAGCAAGAGTTTGTACCTGACTGAGGAGAACATGATCGCCGCCTTCACATTGCTTGGGGGACTTTACTGCCCCCCTCAGCAGCTTCCACCCCCAGGGAGGCGCATGGCCTCACACGACACTGCTGGTGTGTGCGACGCTTTCTGACAAGCTGCTCTTGAAAGGTGCCTTCCACGTGGCCAAACAACTGTGATGTATGAAATGATTTCCTCAACATTGTTTCTGAGAGAGGCTGCCTCACTGGGATGGAAGGTGGTCCCATGTACGTCCTCATAGCGTTCAAAACTCTAAAAGAAACTTTGGAAAGACTCAGCAAATAATTAACAAATGCATATTTTGGACAAAATGCTGGCATATGTAGGATTCCCCGTTGTTTTGTGCTGATTCCCTTTCATATTATCCATATCATTTGCTCGTCTTTTGCAGTATTGCCATGGCGACCAAGGAGAATATGACATCCCAAAGGGGCTTGCTGAAATCCATACAGAGTCGAGTCAACACGCTGGCCAGTATCCTTTTTACCGCTGCCAAACTTGAAAGCTAGCGGTATTGGTTTCCCCCTGATGGTTAATTTGTGCATTACTTATTCTTTAGCAGATTCTGGTGAAGCGACAGCTCATATTTCCATTAAACTTTGTAGATAGTTGGCAGACTCTGCCTGATTTAAACCCACAGAATATTGTAATTTGTGATAATATATGTAACAAACCTGTTTCCAGCTTTTTGCGTTCTCTAGTAATCAGCAGTAGAACATGGCTTGGATTCACCAAAAACAGGTTTCTGACCCAAAGGTGGTGAAAACCACCTTTTTTGTGAAAAGAAACACACTTTGTACTACCAAACACGACACACACTGTTTATACCATACATTTAAATAACTCTGTTCGAGGTGTGAGGGGCCTCAACTTGTCCGCCTTTTAACGTGTTGGCATTTCTCTCCCTCATAATGGACGTGGCAAGCCGAGAGTCTAATCTTTAATCAAAAGTTGTGCTGATCTCATATCCAAAGCAGTGCAACGCCACCATCTATAGGGATCTGTTAGTACTGCTTTCCTTTTTCTTTTTTTTTTTTTTTAAATTGTTTTCAATAGGATCACTCGGTATTTATTGTCCTTAACTGTTTGCTCTCCAAGACCGTTTCCCAGCCATCAACAGTCTCATCCAGCGAATCAACCTCCGGAAGAGACGGGACTCCCTCATCCTCGGCACTGTGATTGGCGTCTGCACCGTTCTCCTCTTGCTCTACGCTTTTCACTGAATATTTAAAAGGAGCAGATAGGCTCTTTGTAATACACGTCTACCAGGAATTCGGCTCATTGATTGAGGACTCTGGAGACTCCTTAGCACGAGGACGTAAGGTCTTTTCAACAAGATCTACTGAACTTATATCTAGCTTTGGGACAGATGGACAATTTACTGGTTGGCGGATTATTTCCACCAGCAACAGGAAACTAAAGTACTAATAACTCAAAACTTGTATTCTAACTCACTTGAAGAGACAATGTGCTGAGAAACGTTGGAATATGTGATCGTTTTCTTTTTTTTTTTTTTCACATTGGGAAGATTTTTATTTGAACGGTTCTTTTTAATTGATGTGCAAGTTTGAAATGGACTTCAATGTGAGTCAATAAATTATTCATATCCATTTATTGTGAGAAATAAATTTAAATTTAAGTGGATTTTCTTTTTACTCCGTTGTGACAGAGTGGAATGTATAAAGCTCACCTGGCATTGCAGTTTTTGCATGTCATCAATATTAAACTAAATTAACTTTGCGCTTGTGTAACATTTAAGAATGTAAAAATTGTTTTTTTTTTTTTTTTTTTTTAAGTTCTTCCAGTTTTACGATGACCGAAGTATGACTGTATTTGGTGCTTATTCTTTAGGCAGAAGGCAATTACAACACAAATCCCCAGGCCTAATCAAAGGATGCAAAGTACTATCAATCAGAATGAGTCAGCATGATGCCAGAGATGGACATCTTATCTGCTTTGATTTTTATGTTCATCCCCTCTCACAAATAAGATGCTTCAGATGTGTCGATTCTATGTACAGCTGTCTTCACAATAATAGCAGTGTTTAAAAGCAGAAATGACCTCAGCCAAATGTTTCTTGTAGTTGCAGAGCAGACCTGGAAAATGTTTAGGAGGAATTTGGGACCATTACTCTTTACAGAACTGTTTCAGTTCAGCAATATTCTTAAACTGCCAGGTGTGAATCGCTCACGAGGTCATGCCACAGCATCTTAATTTGGTTCAAGTATTTTTTCTTGCATCTGCAGATTGGTAGATAAATAGATGTATCAAATGTGTTATTCCTTTACAGAAAGTTAAAAAGGAATTGTAATAAAAAAAAAAAATTAAAAAAAAGACAACCGTTTACCGGATAAACTGCTTGAATATTTTGTTCTCCTTTGAAACAATGACCTCATACTAAGTGAGCAACCACTGTTTCTGAGAATGGCTTCACAATCCGCGTTGCATGGAGTCGACCAACTTCAGCCACCTGTCAACTGCTATTCAGCCAAGGACGATTGGACTACACTTCTCAATTTCTCCACAATTCATGGTTTCACCTCAGAACGGCATTGGATCAAGGTCTGTGGATTGGGCCGCTCATCTCTTTAATAGTTTAGCTTATGCTGCTCTGGAAACATGATTGCTGGTATGCAACAAATGGGCTCCAACACCATAGTATGAGAAACATCATTTTATCACGACGCTTGAGCCACAAAGCTTCAGTCTTAGTGTAATAGTTCAGTGTCTGTGGCCCCTCAACCCAAAAGGAATGATGATCCTTACTTACATCAGCTGACAAAATTGTCATTTTTTTTAAATTTTTTTTTTTTAGGTCAGGCAATGTCTTCCTTAACAAACAAAAACAATTATATTAAAGTAGAAAAGTAAAAGGCTAATGATCAAAGCACTACTGACAAGTAGGGAAAAGACAACGTGCGAACAAACAGTGACTAAATGAAGGAGTCGGAATACCAGGAAAATGCTGGAACTTAAAGGGCAAAAAAAAAGGAGCACAAAAAAACAACTAGGAACAGTATCCAATATGGGTGACACCTTAATGCAGCACAGCGAAGACAATGGAACGATTTGGGGTCTTCCTGGCGTGGCCGCAAAGTTTAGGACTGCTGGTTACCAAGAGCCCCCAGATGCTTGCCTGCTTCCCAACCCCTCCCTTCACAGCCTGTAAGGAGGAACCAACTGAAAGAAAGGGGGGGAAAAAAAAAAAAAAAACCTCCTCAAAGAGTGGGTCATAACTACGATGTGGACACAAAGTACTAACCTGTGGCTTTGATGTCATTCCCATGAACAACTTGGATGTCTGGGTAAGCAAAAGGAGCGCTAGAAACTGCAATAGACAAACACGATGTCCTCTACATTTCCTTTTCTAGGGAAGGTGTGCTCGATTTGGTTAACCAGCTGTCCAGGCTGTGTATTTTGGGCACACATACCTATTTCGTAGCCACAGTTTAGTATGTTATATCCATATGGAGGCCACAATTAACAAAATTTACCCCCCATGTCTTGTCTGGGGTTCCGTATTACAAATACCAACAGTTTGCTTTTTTTTTTGAACAGCCTATAGAATGTGCAATGTTCCCAATGCATTTGTGTGTATGGAAATGTTTTGGTTGGCAATAATTTGTTTTCTTTTTTTTTTTTAAGCATTACTCCCTTTTGTAAAGTACTATTAAACTGAATAGAACACATTGATTTGATGATCGCTCAGGTCAAAGGCTAACATGGCAGGATGAGGTTAAAGGTCAGTTTCATAAAGTCCTCTGGTCACATGTCAATGACTCGAGCACAAGGGTCAACTGGGCCACGTTGAATTATGAAAGTGATGGAAATAACTCAGTGTGAAGCAATACTTTTCTACATCAGTGCAAACTTCCAACACAACACAACAAACGTTAAATTAGTAGTTGGTTGTTTTCAAGGAATTGTGGATGTAGCTTGTATATTGGATCTGATTGGATTGAGCAAGTGTTCTTAATGAAGTGGACCATGAGTGTAAACATTTAGGAAGTGTGGAGTTTGCATGTTTTCTGCAGGTCCTTCCTGCCATATTCAAAATTTCCCAAAACATGCTTGTTAGGTTAATTGAAGATGCTAAATTGTCCATAGGGGTGAATGTGAGAGTAAATGTTTATATGCCCTGTGATTGGCCATTTTTGATACTTTTATTTATGTATTTATTTTTGCATTCATTCATTAGTATTATTATTCTTATTTTTTTTTACATTGTTTTCATCATTACAACTTTAGTCATTGAGACAGTAAGCTAATAAGCTACAGATTTGTGTCTAGTGCCATTTATGCAAATGTCCCCATTGTGAGATTAATAAATATCATTTTATCCTGGTCAACATTTTCATAGACATCTCTTATTATTCCCATTCCATTACAGTAAAAGAGTGTATTTAAAGCAAAATTGTAAACTTGCGCCACAACACACCCAAGAAACAAAACGTTGGCCATGCATGGTAACATTTATTCCAAACATGCAAATTGTACACCACAAAGATGAAATTGCAGACAATCGTTACACCAAGATAGTAACACGTACAAAAGAAATAAACCATCATCATAATAAATTGTGTGTAATCTTGATAAATGCTTTTACTTCCAATGTTAATGGTTTGTGAATTTATGCTAAATAAAGGCAATCATTGGATAAGGCTGCTTATGTATGTTTTTATGAAAAATATGTAGCCAGTAAGTGAACATGTTGGACTTGGTAGGGGCAGCATTGTTTATTGTCTCTCTGGAATTCATTGCATAGTTTTATTAATATGATTTGTGAGCATCTGACATTATTATTCCTGTGGAGAGTGTGAGTGAAAAATGTTTGTGTGCCAAAGTTTGATCCGATGCTTATTTGCTATGTCAGTGCAGCAGCCTTGAGTGAGTAAATGTGTGTGTCCACAGTGGACTCCACATTGACTGTTAAATTTGGATTTTGAAAATGTAAATAAACCGATTAACCGCCTCGCTTACAAAAATGCATACAACATGCGTAAATATTGCATATGTTTTCCCTTATAAATACATGTCATACCTATACCAAGGAGCAGAAAAAAACATTGATGAAACAATTGCAACAATATCACAATGTAGCAGTGATGATGTACTGTAAGACAAGTAGAAAGTTTGTAAACAGATTAAGGGCACAAGGTGAAGAACTAGAGCAAAAAAAAAATAGTCCAATTGGGTGCAACCACTGTGTCCTAGAGGATTAGGAGTTGGTGCATTTGTGTATTTACCAGTACAAAGCAGCATAATAATGTTATATTAGGATAATATTTTGGGTCTCAATTCAGTCTTCACACGCAAGACTCTCCTCGTGTTCACATTACCTTTCATTGTTTTGGACTTTAAAAACCATCAATAATACAGAGGCTGAATTTTCCACATCCACATTGAGGCATGCAATTACTCTCACGGTTTAAAAAAAAAAAATGGTGAAAGAAAACCAAAACGTTTCAAATGCGTCCTCTCCCTATTTTATCCGATTCTTCCGCTGTCCCAGCTTGACATTCCAAACATGTTATAAAATGTATATCTCTCATGAATCAGCTGTATAGGCTTCCAACGCAGCAGGAATATATGAGGGTTATATGGGCGCTGTCCAAATGTTGAAGTCCAAAGAGAAAAAGTGTTCAAGCATCCCGTCACACATGTAGAAAAAGTCTTCTATGCTCACTCATCTGCTCCTTTTAAAAGTTTATTCCCAACACATTGGCATACATATCGAAATCTTCTTTCTCTTTTTTTTTTTTTTTCTCCTTAACAATGTGGTATCAGGTTTGTATCATTCTTATTTTTTGGTCAAGCAAACATGTTAGTGGAGTCTAATGCATGCATCTCGGGTTTCTTTCTGGTATCGTGAGTGTTTGCTTTCTCATGATGTCATAATTACAGTAACGCTAGAAGTAAAGAGGTATCAACTTTTATGTATACATCATTATTATTATTATTTTTTATTTTTTGGAATGGGCTTTTGTTGTTGTTGCATCCGTGGTATTGCCTTCACGGCTGTTTTGTTTTTTCCTTCAGGTCTTCCTTGTCAGTTGATTGCTGCCAAAGACACAAGAGGGAAAACAATTAGACGGGGGGGAAAAAATGCTTGAAGTTGCTTATTTGTAAGCTACAAGACTGCACCTTTTCAAATTAGGGTTTTAAACCAGGGTTAGGGTTTTGAAGTAGCGTTTCCAAATAGGGTTAGGGTTTCAAAGTAGGGTTTCAAAACAGGGTTGGGGTATCAAAGTAGGGTTTCAAAACATGGATAGGGTTTCAAAGTAGCGTTTCAAAACGGGGTTGGTGTTTCAAATTAGTGTTTCAAAACTGACTCAGGGTTTCAAATTAGGGTTGAAAGAGAGTTTTAGGATTCCAAGTTAGTGTTTTAAACCAGGGCTAGGGTTTCAAATTAGGGGTTCAAAACCGGGTTAGGCTTTCAAAGTAGGGTCTCAAAACGGGGTTAAGGTTTCAAATTAGAGTTGAAAAAGAGTTTTATGATTCCAAACTAGGGTTTTAAACCAGGGCTAGGGTTTCAAAGTAGGGGTTTAAAACAAGATTAGGGTTTCAAATTAGGGGTTCAAAACCTCCAATACATGAAATGCCCTTTTCCTCTGTAATGCCATGCGTAGTAATATTGCACAAAATTGTGACCTTATAGTGGCAGTATTATTAACAGGTGGATGAGGTCACTTAAATCTCCGCTGAAGGCCCAGCTCCGAAATGCAGCGCCCGGCAGTGGAGTACAGCATGTATTGTTTTGACATTTTTATTTTCAGTGGGGCGGCACGGTGGACGACTGGTTAGAGCGTCAGCCTCACTGTTCTGAGGACCGGGGCTCAATCCCCGGCCCCGCCTGTGTGGAGTTTGCATGTTCTCCCCGTGCCTGCGTGGGTTTTCTCCGGGCACTCCGGTTGCCTCCCACATCCCAAAAACGTGCACGGTAGGTTAATTGAAAACTCTAAATTGCCCGTAGGTGTGAATGTGAATGCGATTGGCCGGCAACCAGTTCAGGGTGTACCCCGCCTCCTGCCCGATGACAGCTAGGATAGGCTCCAGTGACCCTACTGAGGAGAAGCGGCTCAGAAAATGGATGGATGGATACATTCAGTGGAAGCGAGTGATTAGCTCGCTTCCACTGAATGTGATCTGACGTTTGGAGTTTGAATGAGTCTTGGCTTCCGGTGTGGAGTGTCTAAGTGCTCCTCATGCATGAGTGAGTTTTTTCCGGGTACTAGATCCAAAGACATGCATTATAGGTTAATTGAAGACTAAAATTGTCCATAGTTGTAAATGTGAGTGTGAATGATAGTTTGTTTGTATGTACCCTGACCCAAAGTCAGCTCATTTACTACCCTAATGAGGACTTACCAGTATAGAATATGGATGGATGACTATTCAGTCATTAACTTCTTTTTACAATTGTATGCATGTTAAGAAACTTAACATCGCTTGCACCTAATATAAATGTGTTACGCTGACAACAGTTTCAACCTGGAAAAGAATTCAAATTTCCATTCCTTGTGGTACCTGAAAGCGAGACAAAGACGATGATGGCGACCACGCCCAGCACGATGGAGACGATACTGAGCAGACGAGCGAGTCGACCGAGTCTTCTGGCCCCGTCCACGTCCCCCGCCTGGAGACTGTTTCTGGACTGGTGACACGCGAAAACACATGCTGGTTAACACGAGTTAACATGACAGAGTATGGTAATAAGGTTTGTAATGGATGATTGAATAGTTTCTCTAAATTAAATACATTTGATTTGTGTTTGTTATTTCAATGATTTAGGAACTGTATGAGAACCAAACTTTCTCTGCATGTTTTTGCCTTATCGGTCTGAGACAACAGGAGCTGTCCTTGGTGCTTAATGTTTAAAAATAAAGGTGGCTTTACGCGTTTGGGAAAAAAAAAAATCCCTTTGTGAGTTTATTCGATGTAGTGCAATGTATTCCTTAACATAATAACTGGACTTTCTACAAAATCAAATGTATGGCTTACTGGCCAATACATTAGATACACCTGCAGACAACTTACTTTCAGAAATTGGCAACCCTCTCTATGTCCCGGCGCCCCACAAGTTGTTCTGCTGCCTCTGCTCGGAACCCTCTCTGTGTACTGGTTGGCCCAGAAACATTCATGCTTTTTGGAGCAATCCAGGACAATCAAATATCACACACACACACACACACACACACGATGCACCCTCTCACCTCCGGTACTGCAATGGGAGTGGGGCAAAGGAGAGGTCCTAGGAGAGTGTGTATTGATCCACACACACACACCTACAATTACTGCACACATTCTTGTGGCTGCAGCAGAGGAAGGCTGCTAAGTGAGTAAATGTTCCTCTTCTTTCTTGTCATTAATAATGAACGAGCAGCAGCAGCAGCAGCAGCAGCAGCAGCAGCGTGGCTAGAGGGGAGGGACGCAGCAAAGAGCTGGTATGCATCTCAAATGGTCGCCTCTGATTCTCAATGCAAAAATGACCTTTTAAATGCACTTTTTGGGGTCATTTTGCTTCATGACCTTCATGTTCTTTTGCCTTTTAGTCTTAAAAATAAAACATCTTAAATTCCATGCAGAAATGTTATTTTAAAAGAAACATATTGAACTTAATTAAAAGACCATTTGTGTGCATAATGTGTATATATTTTTGGAGGGGTACCCAAAGTTGGTTATCTCCAAGCACTTTGCTCTCACTGGGTTTTTGCAGAGCTTTTCGACTCACTGTTGTTACATTAAAATCGCCATTCAAATTGCAAAGCACTCAATGCAGCCGGATGATCAAATCTGCTTGCTGCACGATGGCACCCCTCACATTCCTGGAGCAAGAAAATGCATTGCAGCTAATCAATTATTATTGGACAGTTTTCTGTGGCGCGTGGACGAGACCGAGTCAGTTCCATTTGCGCTCCGGGCACCGTCCATTCTCCATCGCACCGTGTTCCAGTCATGCATATGCAGTCCATGCATCCAATCAGAAATCTTAACTGTTCACATCAAGTAAGTACAGTCATATAAACAATGATCATCCTCCATTAGTCAGAAGCCAAACAAATTAAACGACAGGCCTGTTTAGATGATCAAGTTTCACAGGAGCCAAATGTACTGTAGCATCATCATGATAATCACAGAATGCATCAGAGTGCACTAAATTGATTTCACGCTGATCTGCTGCAAGAAACTTTGGTTGGATTCACAAGATAACACAAGTGCACATGCACACAGGGATGTGAGTATGTGGCAAAGGCACTTGAAATCATAGCAACAAGTGTTTTTTAGCCACATTTTTCAAAAGCCATTTCAAATAATAGATTTTCTTAGGGGCGGGGTGCAACGTTAACAACAACCAACAGCGTAGTACAACATTAGAAAAATATGAATAAAAGCAGCAACTCTTGTTTCTTTCTTTGCTAACATTTCAGGCGTCACAGTTGGCCACCTCCCTGAATATATCTGAAGTATTAGATCGCGAATAAGTCACCTGCACACACATGCACGCACGTGCACACACAGTCATCCATCCAGTGGGTCCATATATCACCAGCAAATCTGCCGAGCGTGCAGTACCGCTGCTGCAGTTCGGCCCTCGCCATTCTTGGGATAGGCCAGCATTGGCCGTAAAAAAACCATTAGGCTCGCATCGCTAATCCTGTAATTGGCTGCACATCGTCAGTGTTCGCCGCCAAAGCATCTGTCGGTGATTTCCAGCCCGATGGCAGTTTGCCGGCTGTGCTCCAGCTGATAAAAACAATCAATACTCTTTGTTGTGTCACATTTTTAGCGAAAAATAAATCTTCATACACAAAAACGCTGACACCGCACCTTAATACACTACACTTAATTACAATAAAACATGACAGTGCCTCCTCTGCATTAGGTGCAGGTGGACAGATTTGAGTATTTCATATATACGGGTCAATTTCATATAATTTGATGAATAAAGGTAAAGACACTTGAAATCATTTTTCTGATTGAGCAATTTTCCTATGCTGCCTTAGTTGTATATGTGTAAATGTGTTCAATGCTTGAAGTTCTATTTTCAAAAGGTTATTGATGATTACAAATTTTAGGCTATAATAGATAAAACCCCTTATTTCATGGCAGTCCAATGCAAATGTAATCTGAACAAGAGGTTGTCAAAATCATAAACAATGACAGCCACAGGTTTGTTGCTACAAATCCATCAACAGAGCAAATTGCAAATAACAGGAAAGACCAAAGTGCATCACGGTACAGACGAACAGCCGTGTGAGTTGCACACGTTACTTTTGTTGCGCTTCAAACTCTGCAGGCGCAAGTGCATCAATGATCTACTGAACTACTCATTAAACCCATTACACTCTTGTTTTAATCGGTTAGGGTTAGGAACGCAAAATGGCTGCCACATCCGGGCACTTCAGATTCAAGTTTATTTGTGTGGTCCTTAATCACGACAAAAAGTTTCAAAGGGCTTCCACAGGCTCACGGTTAGCAATGATTGACGGCAGATCTTGCCTTCAGTCTTTCAAAAAAACAACAACAAAAAAACGCATACTATTTGTGGTAGTTGGCACACATTGTTATGTGCATTACCGCCACCTACAGGGATGGAGTGTAACAGTAATTTGCCAGCATATCCAGATTTTTCCAATCAGATGGACATGAGGAATGCATTGGTCTGTGCTCTACTGAGTGCCATTCTGATTTGCTTTTGTCCATCTACCAGTACAGTATTTGGGTCCACCTTCCTGCATTTGAACCCACCACGCTGGTGATTCCTGCTGATACAACTAACTCCACTTGTGATGTTACCATGACGCTGGAGCCCCTTTCTATGCAAACCATATCACTTTTAAATTCGTGTTCAACTTGTTTCCCCTCCCTGGATCTTACATTATCCTATTCAACTCCCGTGAACGGAAGTGCATCAGATCCATTTGCTGTTCCCCTCACGCCCACGGTCCTCACAAAGAACGCAGCATCAGCTGCAGCACGGGGAGCGGATGTTTATTGCTGCCACGCTGCGCCCTGCAAACTGCCGCAATCTGCCCTCTGCAGCACAGAAACTAAATTGACTTCCCTCGTCATCTATTGAATTAGTGGCCAGATCTAGTTTCCCTTTCCTTCACTTTGAGTTTCACGGCTCTCTGTCAATGCCTCGCTCACTTCCTCTTACACGTACCCTAAGCCATTAGCGAGCGTCTGACGAGCGAATGTCAGTAAATTCATGATGAAGACTCGGGATATGTCTGCTGGATCCTGCCTGATATTCCCTCAGGTCTGTGTGCAGCCCACAGGAGTGATGTTACAGAACTAATGAGCTCAGCGAATTACCTTCGCCTTGTTTCTCAGTACATCTCAGTTTTGGCTGCTGTACTGTGTGAAGTAAAATGCAGCAGGACAAAATGAAGAAGGACAAAGGAGTTCAAATCTGGCAGAACCTTGGGGGACGGGTTAGTTCTGCTCTCTCACAGCATGTTTGAATAGCTCTCATTCATTCTGTATGGAGTTTGAATGCGAACCTTCTTCTACCCTCACCCACCCCATAGGAGTCCAAATGTTAGTCTGCCTTGATATGTCAGTCTTGTGATTGACAGGTGATCGGTCCAGGCTGCACTACCCACCTCTTTGCTCTCCTTTGGGATATGCTCCAGTTTAACCACCCCTGCCAAAAATTAACCCACCCAAATCTCATACAAGCCAGTATGGAAACAGCTTCCTGAAGGCTTTCTGTGGAGGAATCAAGAAAGTAAGCCCAACCATCACCAGCTGAGTAGCACAAAGCCATGCTGACAAGAAAGTCACTTTATCACGGGGAGTTAAAAGAGCTGCTGCATGAGATGCGGAGCATTGCAGAGAAAAAGCTGTGAGGTATTTCAACGTTATTTTGTTTCTTTTTGTAAATGAACAGAGAACCGCTGGCAAGAAGAAAGCTGGCCTCTCTGGAGGAGGAGAACATTAGTGAGGACTTGGACGGAAAAGTTTTAGGTTGTGGGATAAACACAACCAAGTAGTGTCCACGCAAATTATTCGAAAGCACTCCCTCAGTAGTTTACAATAGAATGGTCCATCCACAGATATGCACTAATTTACTGTATTCATCAAGATAACATTTACTGCAACACATAATTTAGTGAGTCAGTGATGGTGTAGCGAACAAAAAAAAAAGAAGAAGAAAGAAAAAATGCATATATTTCCAAATTGGAATTTAAAAAAAAAACAAAAAAACCCAAAACCAAAAAATATTCTTTTTTCACATCTGCAAACAGGTGAATAGCTAACCCGCGAGTATGCGGGGGTCTGCTGTCGATACATAGGACAATTGCTTCGCATATTACCTACACTGATGGATTGGTTTTAGCACTTTTAATGAAATAAAGGTGAATGTCAAAGTGCCCCTTGCAAACTTTTCTCTTTTTGTATGCTCCCCCCGGATCGGAAAAAAGGTTTGGATCCCCTTGCATCTGAGCAGTTTTGGGCTCGGCACTCACCATGATGGAATAGACGAGGGCCACGATGCTGACGGGCCACACGGGGAAGAAGCAGGAGATGATGACCAGGATCAGGTAGTCTCGGGGCTTGGGGCTCTCCTGCACCGTCGCGTTGCCGGTGGACGAGCGGCTCAGGCTGACTTTGGACGGGGAGAGGGGCGCTGCGGCGGACAGCTGCCCCGCGGAGCCTGACCTCATGCTCACCCCGTGGCCGTTGTGGTCCGCCTCCGGCCCCTTGGTCTGGTTGTGCTCCATGTTGACGGAGAAGGACGAGGACATCTTGAGGCCGTGTCCCTCGGGCTCGCTGGTGACGGCCAGCAGCTTCTGGGTCTCCTGGAAGTCAGCCAGTTGGGCGCCGCCTCCTCCTCCTCCTCCTCCTCCTCCTCCTTCTCCTCCTCCTCCTCCGCCTCCGCCGCCGCCCTCGCCCAGGTTGGACTTGAGGAAGTCGGTGTCCGTGTTGATGGCCATAACGCTCACCTCGATCACGTTATTACCAAAATTGCTTCTTTTTATCCCTTTGTTTCCAAGTTTAATCTTGATGACAATCCAAAACTTTTACGACTGATCTTTGATTGTGAGTGAAATCCTCATTAATAAAAATGAGACACTTGATTCTCTTAAGTTGTTTTGAAATCCTCCACTTGAGTCACTTTGCTTCACTGCCATCCACTTGACTTCCAAGATCACAAACGTGTGCTGCATCCGATGAGGAGCAAACAAATTGGAACAAATTCTGCTCCTTCTTCTAAGTATTTCTCTTACCCATTTTCTTACCTTATTTTTCTTCCACAATTAAAGAAGACGCAAAAAAAGATGCAGCTTTTCTCTCTTCTTGTCACTCCGCCCTGTTCGCTCTGCTGCTTCTCAGAGACTGCACGAAACCATTGTCAAGTTACACAAACGGACAGTTTCCTTCTTCCGGTCAAGAGCCAACCCCATTTATTCTCTCGTTCACGTTCCCTTGACCTGTATTTACTTCTACAAAATCATGGATAAAAGTCCCCAAATTTGAGCGAAATGTATCATCTGTTCCAGTACCCATTAGTCAAGCATCTGTTGAATTGCCTGCAAAAGCAATACCCTGTTTTATTTTGAAGGCATAACTTCCTGACTTCTGCCATGAATTTGCATTTCTCTGTCTAACTTGATGGTGCTGATGTTGATTGAGCAGAGCAGTCGAACGGGGAGTTCCCTCCCCCACAAAGCCTCCTCCCCATCCCTTTCTCAACATCAGCACCAGTGTTTTATGGAAGGAAGCCAGCGGTGCTTTTGTGCTGCTATGCAGAATTCACTTTCCGTTCATGTTCCAGTTGCACAGTCTCCCATGTCATAAATCCTCAGCGCGCACAAAGTCCGCGTCAGAGTCCAGTATACAGCTGCCTGCATACAATGCTTGTTTAAATCAAACAAAACAATTTTTGGGGGAGGCAAATCGAGTATCATAAGCAAATAATTCTAATGTGTCAGAAGACAATGGTGATGGCTATGTGCTGGAAGCGAGTTTGCATGTTAAACGTCCATTCATTCCCCAGTGAAGTGAGGATTCCCCTATATGAAAAGTCTCCACAAAGATAATATTGATAGGTTTTGATTGTCAGTAAAGGGATTCATTTTGAACAAAAATATCTCCGATTGTGGGTTGCTGTGGTGTAGAGCTGCTCTGCATTATAAATGAGAAACAGTGTGACGCACAGTGCAGTTCTAAACCACTGCAAACTGCGAGAACGAATACACGTGACTGTTCAACTACAATCGACAACACGGTCCTTGCTGGGACTGGACAGAAACAAACTGTAACTACAGCCCGCATGATTTCATTTGACGAGCCTCCGGACTCCTCATGAAGTTGTGCGGCAGCGTGGATTCATTGCTCCTGCAGGATCCCTTGCTGCACCCACAAAGAAACACGAAGGAGACGGTTCATGTGGATTGAGGGACACCTCGTGGAAAGACGCAGCATTGCTTTTCTTTGCCTTTACTCCAGTGACAAGGCCTTGTTGATATAAAGCTGCTTGAAACAAGAGATTTACGGATAGTCACAAATCACCAGTGTTGACGACTAACTAATTACAACGTCGTAGGATTACGTCATGTAATTGCAAACTTTATATACCGTATTTGCAATCCATGACACTTCCTCATGCTAAAGCTGACGCTTGTGATTGGCTCTCCGTGGTCATGAGCCGTCGTGCTCTAGTTTCATACGTAACACATTTTCCAAATATGACCTCGAAGCATTTACCTTGTGGTGCAATTTATTAGTTTGTTTGAGATTCTTAGAAGCTTTCTAACTTTCAGTCCACTTTTTCTGAGGAAACATCCAAAGGTTCTGTTGATACATTGATTCAAAATGAAGAAAAGTAATCACATTGTAATTAATGTACGGTAATTAGTTTTATTACTTTGAGAAAGTAATTGAAATCGTTACACGACTATTACATTTTCAACAGGGGTAACTTGTAATTGTAACCAACTACATTTCCAAATCCTCTCAACTCTTCAAATCACACAAAGGGAAAACAAATCAACAAATATCAAATCCAGTATGTTTTTTTGAATTACAGTTTTAAAAATTATTATTATTTTTTTTTTAGTCAATGTTTGTGTAGCTCTCAGCATCACCTTAACACGAACTGCTTGGCACATTGAAGCCAGTTCAAAACATGCCCTTGTACTTGTTCCTGTCCTCCTCGTTTTTCTCCTCCATGCGCATGTTCAAGACCGCCAGTTCCTTCTTCACAGCCTTTTTCATTCCCGGGTCCAGATCCAAAACCTTGCTAAAGTCCTGCTTGGCCTCGGCCTCGTTCCACACCTCCAGGTGGGCCTTTCCACGCAGGTAGAAGGCCTTCATGACGCCTGTGGGACCATCATAAACTGGTTTTATAGGTCTCATTGGTGCCACAAACTGCAACACTTTTTCTACATTTATTACTACAAACACATCGCTTTAGTTTACAACACTGCTTTGTGCACTTACTGCAATCCTGCTGCTTTATGAGGGGTCATTACTTGTGCAGTCATAATGTGAACTAAAATCCTCTTCAATGGCCAATTTCAAAATGATGTTACTGCAAATGAAAAGGGGAATGTTGCCTGTAGAATATTGACGATGGTTGGAATAAATGCAGACACGCTATTTTTCTGATTGTTTGATGACACCTTAAGAACCATTTCCTTGCAGTGGCATTTTTATGTGAGCAATATTGGTGGGGCACAAGTGACTTAAAGGATGTAGGCTAAATACCAGGACAACTATAGTAGTCGCTCTGTCTGATGTGTTTATTTTTTCTTTTTCAAAATTGCAATTAAAAATTACAGATTAAAATTGGAAATGAAATCACAAATTTTCTTCCAATGGATGTTATAAATTGTTACAATACGACTACACAAATTAAATTCATATTTTGGCAGATATAGCAAAATAGTTGCTTAGACTTTTTTTTTTTTTTTTCGCTCATGTCACACCACTTGTCTCACTGGGCGGAATTCCCAGAGTTCAATCATAATATTTCATAAACCAATGAAAAAAAAGAAAAAAAAGAAGGAAGCATACGCTAGGTTGTGAAAACCCAAATATGGAAATTCTCAAAAAACAACATGGTAATGATCCATAAAAATGTTTATGCATGCAGGTAAATTTTGTAATTCAATTACTGCGCTGTATGAAATATATCATGGCGTACATAATAGAAGAGTAGTAAACAGCTCCATCTAGTGGGAAACTCAGGTTAGCACGTGCCCAATGATAAAATCTGGGCATGTGTTTTGCGTTTTCTTTGGCTTTTTGTGTTACATTTATTCCTAAAAAAAAGTAGACTCAACATAGTTGTGAGGAAAAAAAAAATATGAAGAAAGTGCGTTACTGGTCCCGTATTTTGGCTATTTAGTCCTCCATAGAGTGACTGTAGCATGGAATTAGAAAAAAAGTGTCAATTTTATTAAAAACAAAAACAAAACAAACAAAAAAAAAACACCTTGTTTTTGTCATACGACTTTCCAGAAAAGGCCCCTCTGGCAGCTAATTCTAAAATACAAATATCTGAGCCGAATTGTCATGATTCTAGATGTGGTTAAAAAATACTATACACTTGTATGACAGGTGAAGAATATTAAACCTGCATACAATATTACTTGAACATTCTCTGTACAGATCATAAAGATTTTATAATGGTGACAGGTTAAGGCAGGAACAGATTGTTACTATTTGCATTATTTTCTATGAAATTGTTTCCAAATCGGAACAATTGGAGTTCGACCAGCCTCTCTGAACGGTTTGTGCTCAACCTTCCGAGGTTTCACACTACCTCAGGTCCAGCTAATCCCAAATAGCATGCTGAAGTTAAAAATGAATTCCAAAACAAGAGTGTATGTCTCAGGAGGAGACAGACTGAGTGCGCTGATGTTAAAATCGCGGCACCATGGCTTTTATTGGGTCAGACTTTTACAGAAGCATGAAAAATTCACTTACGCCTCTCATAAAAAAAGTACATTTCACATGCTGTGAAATCCTTTCCAGCTTGTAAAGAGCAGAATAAACTCTAACTTAACCACATCGGTCTCTCATATACGAAATGTATGGAATGTGACTAATGGAGTTAAATGTTCCATTGGCTTTAGTGAGATTTGTCTGCTTTTGTGTGTGTTAGCATCCAACCTGGGTGTTGGTTAATGATGTCACTGGTGTGCTCGATGACCTCATAGTACTCCTCCATGCGTAGGAGACACTGGCAGTAATTGAATGTTAACGTGTGGGCCATCTTCTCCAGCTTCAGCCACGGAGCCTCCCACGCTTTCTCCTGTAACAAGCACGTCAGCTTCTGAAGGTGTGCTTGTGAATATACGTTGTACTCGCTGCTGAAACGCTATCTCACGTGCTAATCAAATAATCTGACATGCACACCTGACACTTTCTCACACACTACTGAAAGGCTTTCACACACGACTAAACATCTGTCGTTCGGTAGTGTGTCAGAGTTTTAAAGTATTACTGTATGTATGGGAGCCTTTCAGTAGTGCATGTGAGCGGGAAAAAAATCAGTAGAGCATGTAAGAGTTTCAGTTGTGTGTGAGAGCATTTTAGTAGTGTATGTTAATACAAATCAGTAGCGTGCGTGTGAGCGTTTATATTGTGTGAGAGCATTTCACTTATGCCTCTTTCAGTAGTGTGTGAGACTTTTAAAGTAGAGAGAGAGAGAGTATGAGTGTGTGTGTGTGTGGGGGGGGAGCATTTCAGTAGTGTGTTTGAGTGAAAAAGGTATGTGTATAGATGTGTGTGTGAAAAAAAAATTCGGTAGTGTGTGACAATGTTTCAGGTGTGTGAGTGTGTGTGTGTGTGAGCGCATTTCAGTAGTGTATGTTAACAAAACATTTCAATAGTGTGTGTGTGAGTATTTACCTTGTGTGTGAGAGCATTTCACTTAAGTGTCTTTGAGTAGTGTGTTTGAGTTTTAAAGTCTTGTGTGCGTCGGAATATTTCAGTTGTGTATGTGAGTGAAAAAATCAGTAGTGTATGAGAACCTTTCAGTCGTGTGTGAGAACCTTTCAGTAATGTCTGAGAACCTTTCAGTAGCGTGTGAGAACATTTCAGTAGTGTGAGAGCACCTTTTCGTAGGCTGTGAGAACCCTTCAGTAAGGTCTGATAACCTTTCAGTAGTGTGTGAGAACATTTCAATAGTGTGTGAGAATCTTTCAGTAGTTTGTGGGAACCTTTCAGTAATGTCAGAACCTTTCAGTAGTGTGTGAGAACCTTTCAGTATTTTGTGAGAACCTTTCAGTAGTGTGTGAGAACCTTTTAGTAGGTTGTGAAAACCTTTAAGGTGGTGTGTGTAATGATGAAATGTCCGTCTGTCCTCACCTTGGTCTGCACGTTCTTGATGCAGATGATGGCTTCCTTGTACTTGAGCGTGGCGTCTTGGTAGCGTCGCTGCTTGTACAGCTTGTTCCCCTGCCCGTGAAGCACGGGCACCACCTTCAGCCTCTCCTCGTCACTCAGAGCCCACGACTCCCTGTTGTACTCACTGGGCTGGAGCACCTGCCGCACCCAATCACACCTATGACTTTGCTACACGTACTTTCTCCTCTGCATTTTGGTCCAACCTTGAGCAGTTCCAGGATGAAAAAGAGCGGCTTGGGCTCCTTCATCAGCTCATCCAGGTCGTCGTAGCCCAGACTGTGGTAGGCGAACATGTTGGCCATGCCACATGTGCGAACGTGCCAGTCCACTGGGTCTTTGCCGTCTGCAATGCGTCTCATGCTCTTGGATACAAGCGGGTACACGCCTGTGTGCTTTGGAGGAGAATTCATTGAATTCAAAAAGTTGACTGTATGATTGAACGAGCTTACTGATGAGAAGCCAGGGAATTTATGAACATTTATGGTGGTACTGTACGTCCTCTTTAATTCCGACCTATCACACATATGACAGTGATAGTTAATTGGAAAGGTATCTTTGTTGTAAAAGCTAATGGACCCTGCACCACCGTGTGAGGCCATAGAACCGCACCGAGGTCTCTCACACAATCAGTAAAGAAAATAGAGGAAGTAAAAAAAAATCAATCAGGGAATACATCCATCCATCTATTTTCTATTGAGATCACCCCCATTGGGGTCACTGGTGAGCTGGAGTCTATCCCACCTGACTTTGGGCAAGAGGTGGGGTACACCCTGGACTATATTTGCCAGCCCATCGCAAGGCACCTACATTCATTCACACTCACATTCACAACCTAAAGACAATTTTGAGACTTCAATCAACCTAATAAGCATGTTGTTGGAATGCGGGAAGAAACCAGAGTTCCTGGAGAAAATCTAAGCCAGCCTGGGAGATGGGCACGGCATGCAATGTCCACAGCTGGGATTCAAACCCACAACCTCAGAACTGTGAGGCGGATGTGTAGCCATAACGGAATCGAATTAAACCCACTTATATATTATCATATGTAATTATGTTTTATGTACATATTGCTGATTAAAAACATACATTCAAATTATTAATAATAATATCATTATAATAGTGCTTGCTGCTATTCTCAGTATTATCATGTGATCATTTAAAGTTATGTAATATAATAATTGATTTATCATCATGACATATGTAATTATGGTATGTTTTGTATCTACTAATATATGGCAACAAAAAAATAAGAACAAGTGCATTTATTAAAATTATTATTATTATTATTATTATTATTACCATAGAGCAGTGGAGTGTTGTGTCTTCTAGTGGGCTGTCGCAGTAATTCTCTGAGTGGGAAAATTAGGAATTCCCTCACATTTCACTGAGCGCCTTCTAAAAAGTTAAGGTCTATATACGTAGAAAAATGACCAAGTCTCAAAAAGGAGACTTCCTCTGCTTTTGCAGGTATTGTATTGTGTTCATGTTTTAACATTCTTTCATCACATTAGGTCACTGTTTAATCCCGCTTTCCTTTCCTCCACTCCGTCTCACGTTTACTCAATTTATCAGAGCAACAAGTTCGCCCTCCTCCCTTTACTGATGCCGCACCTCACATTTCACGGAATGTGTGTTTGTGCGTTTATGTGTGTTGAGTCGGTCAGAGGAGGGACTTAACAATCTGAGCCCCTTCACATCTAATCAGAGTGGAGGAATGGCAGTAGTGCTGTTTCAGCAGGAATCCGAGCCGATTAAGCAAAAGTGAGACTGCTGCAGATTAATGACAGTATGCCTCCACCCATATCTCTCTCTCTCTCTCTCACACACACACACACACACACATACGATCATATTACTCCCACACCCAAATATTTCTTCGCAAACCATGGAAATATTTTAGAGATTTGCACAGGACAGTAACAGGAAGAGGTCACAAAAAAACATTTGTATAAACATGAAACCTTATTCACTTATTTCTGGAGTGAATATCCATCCATCCATCCATCCATTTTCTGAGCCGCTTCTCCTCACTAGGGTCGCGGGCGTGCTGGAGGCTATCCCAGCTATCTTCGGGCAGGAGGCGGGGTACACCCTGAACTGGTTGCCAGCCAATCGCAGGGCACATACAAACAAACAACCATTCGCACTCGCATTCACACCTACGGACAATTTAGAGTTGTCAATTAACCTACCATGCATGTTTTTGGGATGTGGGAGGAAACCGGAGTGCCCGGAGAAAACCCACGCAGGCACGGGGAAAACATGCAAACTCCACACAGGCGGAGCCGGGGATTGAACCCCAGTCCTCAGAACTGTGAGGCAGACACTCTAACCAATCGTCCACCGTGCCACCTAGAGTAAATATTGAATGAATAATGAATAACCCAAGCTAATGTAACCATGAGTTGAAAGAAGAATGTTTACTATAATATCTCATTGTTTGTTGTTGTCTTTCTTTACTTTTTGTTTTGGAATTCTATGGGATATACAAAAAATAATTCTTCATTACAATCCACACCATTAGTTATGTACAGTGGATATAGAAAGTCGACACACCACTGTTCAAATTCCTGATTTTTGTGAGCTAAAAAACACAGATCATTTGAAAATGTTTTCCACCATGAATGTGAACTATAACATGTACAATTCTATTGAAATAAGAACAAATATTTTTGAGAGGGGAAGTAAAAATAAACAACTGCGATAATGCGGTTGCAGAAGTATGCACACCCGCTTATAACTGGGGATGTGGTAGTGTTCAGAATTAACCAATCACATTCAAACTCATGTTAAACGGGGGTCGTCACACACCTGCCACCATTTAAAGTGCCTCTAACTAAAACCAAATAAAGTTCAGATTTTCTCTGAGGCTTTTCCTGGCAATTCTATTTGATTAGTTTTGCTTTCTCTCAGAAGCCTGAAAGTTTTGTGTTAACACTAACTGGTATTTGGATGCATTTTCCCACATGCGTTTGAGAGATTTTATGTGTGATTTTTTTCTTTGTAAGATAAGGTTTCTGTCTTGCCACTCTTCCCCAAAGCCCAGACATATCAAGAAAACGGGGAAATTGTTGTCACATAACTAAACAGCCAGTACTTGCCAGAATTTCCTGTAGCGACCTCAGTATTGTTGTTGGGGTCTTGGCAGTCTCCCTGACAGGTTTCCTTCTCTTTTTTTCATAAATTTTGGAAGGACGTCCAGCTCTTGGTAATGCCGTTGTTGTGCCATATTTTCTCCACTTGATGATGACCGTGTTTCATGTTATATGTATTCACTGCATAGGACTGTGGCTTGTGCTCTAAGATTCTGACTACAAAAATGTCGGGAAAAGCCTGCTCGAACAACTGAAGGTTGTTTGGGGTTAATCAATGGCACTTTAAATGGTGGCAGGTGTGTGCCGACTCCCATTTAACATTAGTTTGAGTGTGGTTGCTTAAATTTGAACGCAGTCATGTCGTCAGTTATCACACTGCCCTCCCGGAAAATCGGTGTATTAGAGGAGTAACAGGAGAGCAGGAATATATTCGCCATTCCCTTTCAGACAGAACTCACCGAAGCAGGATTTTGCTGTGTTGGTTTACACCGCCATTGCGGCTTCGCACATTCAGATAAAGAAATGCTGGCTTTGCTTTCACACTGGCCAGGATTGTGTTCAACCTTAAAACTGCCACTGAAGCTCTACATTTCAGTGAGTGATGTAATACAGTACGATATAAAAAGATAAGATGTTCATTTTAATACATTGTGTAACACATATGGACAAATTATTTCCAAAATATGTTTAATTTTGTTAAAATAATGCATTTACAACAAATGCCTGTTTTGAGAGGGCACTCACTGAAATACTGAAAAATAATTTTTTTTTGCACTTATCCTCATCCCAGCTGAATTTGGGTGAGAGATGGGGTACACTGTGGACCCAGTCGATCACAGGGCATATATATATATATATACATATATAAATATATATAGACATATATATATATATATATATATATATATAAACAACCATTCAAACTCAAATTTTAGAATTTTACACACCTATAAAAAAATAATCCGGTAAACCCAAACATGTATTGTTCTACTCACAATGGTGTCACACCAGAACTCTGCCACCTCTCCGATCCTCATGGAGGCCAGCAGTGTCTCCCAGATGTCCAGTTTGAACATGTTGCCAATCACTATCTCCATGGGTCTGCCCACAGCCTTGCTGTCATCGATCACCGTGCGGTCATCATTACACAGAGTGGTGCGGAAGTGAAAGGTCACCTGGAGCAAAACAAGCACCGAGCCATGAAATTAATGTCATGTCAGCCTATAGCAAGTACAGTGCCGTGAAAAAGTATTGGCCCCCTTCTCAAATTCATATATTTTTGCATAGATTTGCTGTTTTTAAATGGTGATTTCATTTATAAGAAAAAACAAAAAAACAACTATTCAAAGTTACCTGGCAGGGTGTGAAAAAGTAATTACCCCCCTTGTTAAATCATGAATTAACTTTGGCTAATCAAAACTTTTGGTTAATTTTCAATGATAACACCCAAAACGGATCACCTCCAGACCTGTTCAATCAAGAAATCAGTTAAACAGAATCTGTCCTGACAAAATCAATTCAGACAAAAGATCTAAAAAAGCTGCAATAAAATGACACGATCCAAAGAAATTCCAGAACAGTCGAGAAATAAATAAATTCACATCTATCAAGGGTTACAAAAGCAATTTTTAAAGCTTGAGGATTGCAGCGAACCTTAGGGAGAGCCATTATCCTCACATGGAGAAAACATGGAACAGTGCTGAATCTTCCCAGGAGTGGCCTGCCTCTAAAGATTACCTCAAGAGAACAGCAACGACTCATTCAGGAGGCCACAAAGGAACTCAGGACAACTTCTAAAGAACTGCAGGCCTCCCTTGCCTCAGTTAAGGTCAATGTTCATGACACAACAGTAAGGAAGAAAAAAACAAAATGAAGGTTTTGGAGTGGCCTAGTCAAAGTCCAGACTGAAATCCGATTGAAATGCCTTAAAAAGTCTGTTCATGCTCGAAAACCCTCCATTTTTGCTGAAGTCAAACAATTCTGCAAGGAAGAGTTGGCCAAAATATCTCCACAGAGATGTGAAAGACTCATTGCTAGTTGTAGAAAATGCTTGATTTCAGTTGTTGCTGTTGCGGACGGCCCAACCAGTTATTATGTTTAGGGGGCCATTACTTTTTCACACAGGGCCAGGTAACTTTGAATATTTTTTTTTTCCCCGTAATAAATGAAATCACCATTTAAAAACAGCATTTTAAGTTCACTTGGGTTATAGTTGTCTGATATTTACATTTGTTTGAAACAAAACCTTGCAAAAATATATGAATTTGATAAGGGATAATACTTTTTCAGGGCACTGAGTGTATGTTTTTATTAGGGAAAAAGTGGAAAACATCCCATTCGTGAGTTATGACTAATGGTGCGTTTGAAATCCAATAGAGTAATGTATTTCAATTCTTGTAAAAAGCATGATGTGTCTCAACAAATATGTTACATCACATGTGAATGCTGTTATTCAAGAGGCCCGCAAATGGTTGTATAACAGACAAGGAAAGTGAAAGCACTCTGCCAAGTTATTTCTGTTGTGCAAGAATGTGGTGTTATGTGTGGCCTCGCTCACACTTTAAAGTAGCTACTGTAAACTCTTGTGTGCAGTACAGGCATGGATTTTATGATGAACCTGCAAAGACCCCTCGAGTGAATCAGGAGAAAAGAGAATGCAGTTACAGGAAAAAGCTCAGTTTTGTTTACAGCAGGTTGAAAAGAAATGCAGTAACCATTATATACATCAAACAAAAATTGAAATGTTCTTGTCATTATCATTCATCATGCAACAGTGTACTTTTGCTTGCCTAGTTTTGACTGGTACTGATTTTCCATTTTTAAAAATTGAATACTGTACCTTTTATAATATTTTGGTTTTGCTGTTTTGAAAGAGGTTGATTAAACTAAGAATATTTCGTAAAAACCAACTGTATATAAAATGTGTAATTATATTATATTATAATTTAATCCATCATCCATCCATTTTCTACCCCGCTTATCTAATAAATTATCATTTGTATTATAGAGCAGTATTATCATTTTGAAAAATGAGGCACACATTTAGTGCATCATCTGTAATATCTTTGAATGCATATGTTTTTATTTAATCAGGCATTTAAAAAAACAAATACCTGTATCTATTGTGTATAATTAATCTACCTGTAAAATAGTCTGCCCATTGAAGGGATTTTTCTGATGCTGTGTCACCCTCTACTGGCTTTAATGTGAAATGCAGCACCATCAGTTGCAGTCTAAATTGAAAATAAAAAGCATCAACTGCTCCACCAATCTACTTCACAAGAGACATAAAAAAAAATAAACAACAACCTTCAAGGTGTATTAAATGAAAGTGAAATTCATCCTAAACTGACCAAGAAGCACGAATGTCAACAAAGTACAATAGACCAGCATTACCTTTGCCCCAGTGATGAATTTTGGGATTTCTCCGGTCCCGCCATGCAGAATCTTCTTCTTGATACCCTCTAAGCCCAGCAGAAGCGTGTCCTGCATATCTGACATACTTCTTTTGCCTTATTAGTTCAGATATTTGTCACCTTCTGTTGTCATTCACATGTGTGTAATGAGTGAGTCAATAAGTGTGTAAAGTACATCTCTGCAGGAGGATTAGTTCGGGCAGGGATAATAGCATTGTGTATCCGTCATCAGAACAGACTGTCAGCTTGGGGAAACATCGAGAAAGAAGAGGAGGATCAGGCTAATATAATGACTTTGTCTTATACCAAACATTATTACCTCCACCAAGGAGGAGTGTTTGCGTATGTGTTAGGATTATTTAAAAGCAAATCTATGTATCTTAAAGATGTTATTGGACTGCAAGGAGCAATGTAATATCATATTTCCTCAAAAAGGGGCTTCCGGTCGAATTGATACAGCGCCCCAATAAATCTTCCACTTCACAATATATTGCCACTCGGCAACTGTAAAATGAATTCACCACAACACACACTGTCTACATAGAAGACATGGAATCTGTCAAGCTGAAGCTGTACAATATAGAACATGTTACATTTACTTTTATCCAAATAATATCACAATGTACTGTATATGGACTAATGGGTAAAATCAGGGGTGTCAAACATATGGCCCGCAGGCCAAAACCAACCTGCAGGATGAATTTGTAAGTGAAAAAAATACAAAAAACACTGTGGTGGTGGGGACTCAGGATAATTTTGAGAATGATTATGCTCCTGTAAAAAATGGAATGGTAATAATTCCTCGGTCTTCATAAGTGTCACAATTTTAAAGTTCAATACTGTATTTTACAGTTCCAAATACCTGTGTCTTAAAATTTTGTACCTTAAAATACGATCCTGGTGATCAGTAATTATGCACAGACTGTAGATGATAAACTGAAGCAAAATATTTCCAAGAAATCTGAGGTTGTTTTGTAAAATGATTTCATTGAATATAAAGATTTTGCCAATGTATTTGATTTGTTTTGCATTCAAACAAAGGGGAAAAACGTATTGTCATTTATTGTTAAATCAGGTATGGTAATATTTTATTGGTCCAGCCCCATTGACATCAAATAAGGCTTTATGTGACCCCTGAACTACAATGAGTTTAAATATTTTTTATTAATTAAACAAACATGTTCAAAATTGTATGGTGGAGGTCCATGCTTCAATGAGTGCCATTTTACTGTAAATATTTTGTGGGGTGGAGGAGACATTTTTAATACAGCACTGGTGCAATTGCGTGCAAGTTTGTGTGTGTACATGTGTGTTTCATGACAGAGAAGTAAATTGGAAAACAAGTATGTAGTACTGGGACGTTGTTTTCATTCCAGAGGAAATTTCCATGATTTACATGATGATGTGAACAATGCAGTGAATGCTGAAAGCAGACAATTACACAATGCACTCAGTGACCTTTCTTACTTTTCGCATCTGTCGCCTATCTGTGTCTGGGTGTGCGAGCATGTGCGTATAATGTTTCTTCACAACGTCTGCAAGTGGTTTAGAGCACAGCTAATGTTTTATTTCTACCAAGTGCACGAACACCGTGGCTCGTGCTTGCATAACTGTACAGCTTTGAGTTTCCCTTTGTGAAGCAACATGGCTGAGTAGATACTTCACTAGAAACTATCACGCAAGGTTGCTGTCTTATCTGTGTTCAAATAGGACCTCTATACCATGAATTGTGCTGCAACCCCCAATCAAGTTTGCCCCCCCCCCCCAAACCACGCTGATGTGTCACAGCATTAAGCAATACTTTGGTACAGTATGCACTTGTCTGCAGCCCTTCTTGTGGACATCATTGTGAGTGAAGTAGAACTGGCCTGGATGGTTGCACATTTAGACATAAAACATAAACGATGCGGTACTCATGCACTTTAATGACCAAGACCTACATAAGGTTGCCCAGCGCTTCGTACTCGGAAGCAACAAGACTGTGACACACCACCCATAGAGTATGTTAACTAGTGCACTGTTGCCTTACTAGTGTCTTACTCGTGTGCTGAAATGTGTGCTATACTCCCATAGTACCCTGCACAGGACTTCTCGAGGGGCACGGTTGAGCACCTTCTCCAAGTCCACAAAACAGATGTAGACTGGTTGGGCTAACTCCCATGTGCCTGCCAGAACTCTGCTGAGGGTGTAGAGCTGGTCCACAGTTCCACGGCCAAAATGAAAACCATACTGTTCCTACTGAATCTGAGATTCGACTTCCTGGAGCCTCTTCTCCAGCACCCACAAATAGACTTACCAGGGAGGCTGAGGGGTGTGATCCCCTTATAGTTGGAACACACCCTGCAGCCCCCCTTCTTAAAAAGTGGGACCCCCACCCCGGTATGCTAATCCAGAGGTACTGTCCCCGATGTCTGTGCAATATTGCAGAGGAGTGTAAACCAGGACAGCCCCGCAACATCCAGGGCCTTCAGGGACTCTGGGCGGATACCATCCACCCCCTTGCCACCGAGTAGTTTTTTTTAACCAACTCGGTGACTTGAACGACGCAGATAGAAGAGCGCGCCTCAGAGTCTATGCTAACTCTTCAAGAATAAATTTAGCTATGTAATGAAAATAAAAAGAAAAACTTTGATATTCATGTCCTTTTCTGATATTTGGAGTTGCATTGGTTTGAGGAACACGCCCTATTACGGCTGAAAATATTGGAAAAATATAAAGAACACAAGAGAGGACTTACCTTAGCCATGTTGAGAGCAATTAGCTTGATGGTGTCATTTCTGCTGAGTCACATAGCTCACTTTTTCATCTCTTCTCTTGATGCCTAGATTTCAAACTTATTTTATCTGTTATTATCCGTCATCAAGAGGGTGGGCTTCACGGGGTGCCTAAGAGCTACTGTATTTGATAAATAATATTTAGGAATCACTTTTACTACAGCCAGGTTTATATTTTGTCTCTGGTATAGTATAATCAACACAAGTACATGTTTCTGTATTTTCTGTATAGATTATTAAAATTTCACGGGAGGGAAGGGGGTGGGGGGGGGCACCTGTCGTCCAATTCTGGAATGGCCCACAGAAACTGGATTGATGGATGAATTGTTGGATAAATAGATCTGGGGCTGAGGCCAAGTTTTCACCCCCCCCCCCCCCCCCCCCCCGAAATTGGCTGTGCTTCACAAGACGGTATGTTGTCCTAGCAGTATCCATCCATTCATTGTCTTCTGCTTATCCGAGGTCGGGTCATGGGGGCAGTAGCTTTAGCAGGGACGCCCAGACTTCCCTCTCCCCAGCCACTTCCTCCAGCTCTTCCAAGGGGATCCCGAGGCGTTCCCAGGCAAGCCGAGAGACGTAGTCTCTCCAGTGTATCCTGGGTCGTCCCCGGGCTCTCCTCCCGGTGGGAACACCTCATCAAGGAGGCTTCCTGGAGGCATCCGAAACAGATGCCCGAGCCACCTCATCTGGCTCCTCTCAATGCGGAGGAGCAGCAGCTCTACTCTGAGCCCCTCCCGCATGACAGAGCTAAGGGAAAGCCCGGACACCCTGCGGAGCAAACTCATTTTGGCCGCTTTTATCTGGGAACTTGTTCTTTCGGACACAACCCACAGCTCATGACCATAGGTGAGGGTAGGAATATAGATCGACCGATAAATAGAGAGCTCTGCCTTTTGGCTTAGCTCCTTCTTCACCACAAAGGACCGTTACAAAGTTCGCATCACTGCAGACGCTGCACCGAGCCGCCTGTCGATCTTCCGTTCCATTCTTGCCTCACTCGTGAACAAGACCCTAAGATATTTTAACTCTTCCACTTGGGGCAGGATCTCATCCCCCACCTGGAGAGGGGACTCCACCCTTTTCCGACTGAGGACCATAGTCTCAGATTTAGAGGTGCTGATTCTCATCCCGGCGGAACGGTGGATAACTGGTTAGAGCATCAGCCTCTCAGTTCTGAGGACCCGGGTTCAATCCCCGGCTCAGCCTGTGTGGAGTTTGCATGTTCTCCCCGTGCCTGCGTGGGTTTTCTCCGGGCACTCCAGTTTCCTCCCACATCCCCAAAACATGCATGAATTGGAGACTCTAAATTGCCCGTAGGTGTGAATGTGAGTACGGATGGTTGTTTGTTTCTATGTGCCCTGCGATTGGATGGCAACCAGTTCAGGGTGTACCCCGCCTCCTGCCTGATGATACCTGGGATAGGCTCCAGCACGCCCGCGACCCTAGTGAGGAGAAGCGGCTCAGAAAATGGATGGATGGATGGATTCTCATCCCAGTTACTTCATACTCGGCTGTGAACCGCTCCAGTGAGAGTTGGGGATCACGGGTTGAAAAAGCCAACAGAACCACATCATCTGCAAAAAGCAAAGATGCAATACTGAAGCCACCAAACCGGACCCCCTCTACGCCTCGGCTGCCCCGAGAAATTGTGTCCATAAAAGTAATAAACAGAATCAGTGACAAAGGACAGCCTTGGTGGAGTCCAACCTTCACCGGAAAAAGGTCCGACTTACTGCCGGCAGTGCGGCCCAAACTCTGATACTGGTCGTACAGGGACCGACCAGCCCATATTCGGCACCCCATATTCCCGAAGCACCCCCCACAGGACTCCACAAGGGACACGGTCGAACACCTTCTCCAAGTCCTCAAAATACATGTAGACTGGTTGGTGAAACTCCCATGCACCCTTGAGGACCCTGCCGAGGGTGTAGAACTGGTCTACTGTTCCACGGCCAGGACGAAAACCACACTGCTCCTCCTGAATCTGAGATTCGTTCTTCCCGGCGGACCCTCTTCTCCAGCACCCCTGAATAGACCTTACCAGGGAGGCTGAGGATTGTGATCCCCTGTAGTTGGAACACACCCTCCGGTCCCCCTTTTTCAAAAGGGGGGACCACCACCCCAGTCTGCCAATCCAGAAGCACTGTCCCCGATGTCCACGCGATGTTGCAGAGTCATGTCAAACAGGATAGCCCCACAACATCCAGAGCCTTTAGGAACTGCGGGCGAATCTCATCCACCCCTGGGGCCTAGCCACCGAGGAGCTTTTTAACCACCCCGGTGACCTCAACACCAGAGATAGGCGAGCTCGCCTCAGAGACCCCAGACTCTGCTTCCTCATGGGGGTGTCGGTGGAACTGAGGAGGTCTTCGAAGTATTCGCCCCACCGACTCACAACATCCCGAGTCGAGGTCAGCAGTGCCCCATCCCCACTATACACAATCTTTATGGTGCAATGCTTCACACTCCTGAGACGCCGGATGGTGGACCAGAATTTCCTCAAAGCCGCCCGGAAGTTGTTCTCCTTCACCTCACCGAACTCCTCCCATGTACGGATTTTTGCCTCAGCGACAACCAAAGCTACATTGCGTTTCGCCAGTCGGTACCCATCAAAAAGGCCCGAGAGGACTCCTCCTTCATCTTCACTGCTGGTGTCCACCAACGGGTTCAGAGATTGCCGCCATGACAGGCACCGACTACCTTACGGCCACAGCTCCGGTTGGCCGCCTTGGCAATGGAGGCGCGGAACATGGTCCACTCAGACTCAATGTGTCCCACCTCCCCCGAGACGTGGGTGAAGTTCTGCCGGAGGTGGGAGTTAAAACTCCTTTAGAGGGGATTCTGCCAGACGTTCCCAGCAGACCCTCACATTACGTTTGGGCCTGCCAGGTCAGACTGGCATCTTCCGCCACCATCAGAGCCAACTCACCAAAAGGTGATCAGTGGACAGTTCTTCACTCGAGTGTCCAAGACATGCGTCTGCAAGTTTGATAGCATGACCACAAAGTCGATCATCGAACTGCGACCGAGGGTGTCCTGGTGCCAAGTGCACATGTAGACACCCTTATCCTTGAAAATGGTGTTCGTTATGGACAAGCCGTGGTGAGCACAGAAGTCCAATAACAGACCACCACTCGGGTTCTGATCTGGTGTTCTCCCAATCACCCCCTTCCAGGTCTCACTGTCATTGCCCTCATGAACATTAAAGTCTGAACAATGGAGTCCCCAGCGGGAGCGCTCTCCAAGGACTCCAAAAAGGGTGGGTACTCTGAACTGGTGTTTGGTGCATAGGCACAAACAACAGTCAGGACCCGTCGCCCCACCCGCCGGCCACCAGGCGCTCGCCTTTGAGCTCCACCTCCAGACTTACCAGGGAGGCTGAGGGGTGTGATCCCCTTATAGTTGGAACGCGGGCAAGGGAAACCTATATCCATTAATTTTGTTCGTCATAGGGGTTTTTGGACCTGTGCTTTTTCTGGTCCCTCACCTAGGACCTGTTTGCCATGGCTGACCCTACCAGGGGCGTGAAGCCCCTGACAACTTAGCTCCTAGGATCATTGGGACACACAAACCCCTCCACCATGATAAGGTGACGGCTCAGGGAGGGGTCCTAGCAGTAACGGCATGCTAATCCTCTCTGTATTAAAGTTATACAAGAACAAGAACAATGGAAGCATACTTAAAATGAAAAGATTCATTGTTCTTGATGGGGTCTACACTGGAAACCGTGACAGCGTAACATGGACATATGGTGTGGGGGGTTTCTTGGATAACAGGTTTGGAGTTGCTATGGTTACAGCCTATTCCATCATCTACACCATTAAAATGACATGATCTTTTGATTTAAAAGCTAGATCAATATGATATTGGTCTCAACATAATAAAAACATGGTTTCAGTGAGTTTTGCAAGGAAGTAGTGTGTGCAGTCCTGAATATGCACATTAAACAGTTATCTGTCCAACCTGTTGGAGAATAAATAGTGCTATGACTCAGGCTTTGTGTAAGTCTGACTCATTGTTGCCTGCGTCACACCACCTGCACCTCTCTTCGCGGCCCTGCCTTCGCATGTCACACTCACAGACTACATGCACACACATTTGAATTTGCACACCGTGGCGCAAGCCAACAAATAAGCGGGTTTGCTGAATACACACGCCTTTTGAGAACAGGTTTAGCCACAAGCAATCATAAGAAGAGACTGGACAGCCTGTCGCATTTGGCCCTGTTGGAAACCTGCTGATTCATTAGTTATACGTAAAGCAAGTCACGCTCTATTTGTGGAAAATGCAGTCATGGATTTCCTGGGGAGGAGTAGCTGGTTGTGTAAAGGCCATTCATTCATATACCTATCACACAACGGAAGGCACCTTCCATGACGCACAATATCCACACACACACACACACACACACACGGTTTAATGTTTATGAATGTGTGAGCCTTTTGTGTTGTACATATGGATTAGAGATAGAGAGAGGGGAGGGGTTGTTTCCTGCCTCTTCTTTCAGCCCTTTTGGTCACACTAGAACCGAGCATGCACATGCACGACACACACAGAATTCCTGACATGTTCAGGTGGAGACACTTTGTCGGCGGTTTCATGTGTTCTGACTTTAGAGTGAAAACACAAGACTTTCAATAGGCGTACTCCGTACACGAGAGTAATTGTTACTTGAGTCACACTTCTTTTAGTGCGAATCATTTGTTTCATTTTGAATTTCAAATGATGAGGAGAAAATTACATAACTGGCAGATTCCCAGCCAGCTCACGTGCTCAAGCTCCTTCAAAGTGTTCCACTAGCACATATTTCAACAATGTGGATTCTTCCGAGAACAAGGTCAAAGATGTGAAGATATATTGCATAACAGATGGCAGCCGTCCAACCATAAAATTCTGATGGGAGTTAACGATAGAAATGGTGTAAGGAAAGAGTGTTCAACCACATTTTTTTTGTATGATGTAACTTAGTTTTCCAAAGAATTCAGTTCAGTTCCGCTCACAATGAAAACCTGATTTGGTTTATTTCCACCGGGTGTGTGGGTGGAATGGTATTGTTTGTGTCAGCTACATAAATAGTGTGACATTATATGAATTTAACACAGAAGAGGAAAGTGACACATGGAAAAAAACAACAACAAATCATTGTGAAGAAATTGTATCGCTCCAAAGTTTTTGGTAATGCACCATCGTAACTGGTAGCCTCATGCTGCACAGCACTGGCTTGGCTTAGCTCTACCTAGCCTCATGTCAGACTGGGTTTTCACCGGGGGGGGGGGGGGGGCACATTTTGATGCCCACCCAAACACATTTGGATGCTCTCTGCCCTCCGTTGCACACCACTGGCAAAGGTATATACAGTATTTTACATTTGAAGAAGAAAAAAAATCACAGCGCACCACATAAAGACAGAAAAAGTATATATGTTGATCTCGTGTTAATTTACTTATCATGACTTATGCGACTGGCAACAGATGGATAAACAAGTCAAATACTGTATGTACCTTCTGCCATTTAATAGAAGAGCATTTAATTGTTTTGACTGCCAGTGTACGTTGCTAGCTTAGGATACAGTGGATATAAAAAGTGTACACATCGTTCAAATGCAAGATTTTTGTGATATAAAATAATGAGTCCAAGATGAATTCACCATTAATGTGTCCTATAACTTGTACAATGCAATTGAATTTAAAAATAATAATAATTTAGACGGTAGTAAAAAATTTTAATAACTGATAGAAAGTAATGTAATTTTATCTGTCTACATGCAGTATTGAATGTTTGTCTTGTGTTCTGCCAATATCCTCCACGAGAAATTTGTAAAATGATTGATCATGCAGTACTGATTCAGACCAATAGGAGGACTGCTGTGCCGTGTGTGTGTGTGCGCGCGTGCCTGTGCGCGCGTGTGTGTGTGTATTAGCTTTTCTGACTAGCAAGATTCTCTGGAATAGCCTGCACAAGTGTCTTGTGAAGTTATGCCCTGGGTATCAACAAGTGTGATGTTTCTGGAAAAACACAGCTCTATTGCGTTGCAAGGTGTGGACATTACTTGCTGCTCTTTAAACGCGTGTCGCCACGGGCAGCCTCTAAAATTAAACTACAAAGCTCGTCGTGTGATTATTGACTCTGGTATAGCAATCATGCTTTTAGTCTGTATGTCCACAGTTTGCTTGTGATGCTCCACCCCAATGCTGGCCTTGGCTGTCCGCTCCAGGGCCCCCTGACAGGGCCCCTGCCAGGCCACTCTCCACTGGGCCTCGACCTTTAGCTGCATACCAGAACACATAGCAGCCGGGACAAAGGGCAAATGCAGACAACACATAAATGGTGATGCGGTTCATGCTAAAACTCATGCATTTCCACAACAAGGCTGTCTACACGCCAACGCAATGAAAGTTGGAAAGTTTGTGCAGATTAGGGAAATAGGAGCTCAGTTCCATCATTGACAAAATGATTTTGGTTGTGCTTGCTATCAATAGTTTCATTTAAGAAGGCACATCTGTGGCTGAATGTAAATGCCAGCAGTAATTGACAGCATTGTTTTGATGACACACTGCAAAGACAAGATAAATACTCCGTGTCCCCGCTGTGTGCTAATTGCCCTAATGCAATGTACAGCCATTGTAAACCTAATCCCATTTACGTTCATCATATAAGACATACAGATTCCTGTCTGCCTCTACCCAAAGACAGCAAAAAAAAGAAGCAACTGATAGTCTTAATATTGTACATCACTACACCCTTTAAAGGTGCAACAAAGGCACAGAAACTCGTGTACCGAATCTTTTGACTTATGTTTGTGTATTACATTGCTTCTATATTGTTGTAAAAAGCATGTGCTGTAATTTGAAAAACTAGTATGTCCTCGGAAATACAGTCAACGTTTATAAATAATATATATATATATGTATATATACATTTAGTTTATGCAACAGCAAGTTATAAATGCTTTGTGATTCATTATAAAACTACACCAATGAAATAAAATATGGCTCTTTATGCAGAACTATAACCAGATTTGCAATGTTTAATTTCACAGTCACAGGAGCTGGTTGCTGCTTGTGGAGCACAGTATATTGAATCCAAATAATAATAATACAAACTCAATTTATTTCAGTAGTTCTATTCAAAATGTGAAACTCATATAATGTACAGTATACAGTAGATGCAGTACCAGGGGTGTCAAATTCATTGTAGTTCAGAAGTCACAAAAAGACTAACTTGATGTCAAAGGTGCCGGACCACTAAAATCATTCCATACTTAAAAATAATAATAAATAATTCCCCCCCTTGTTTTAATGCAAAACAAAACAAGCTAATTCAGAAACTGTTTAGATTTAACAACATTCAGCTTCAGTTTGTCATCTACATGTGTGCATAATAACTAATCACAATGATTGTATTTTAAGGCACAAAAGTTTAAGTCACAGGTATTTGGAACTGAAAAATATAGTATTCCACTTTGAAATTATATCAATTTATGAAGACCTAGAAATTATTACCATTCCAGTTTCTATATGAGCATAATAATTCTTAAAAGTATCCTTAGTCCCCACCACCCCAATGTCATGTATTTTCTCACTTTCAAATTCATCCTGCGGGCCAGATTGTACCCCTTTGTGGGCCAGTTTTGGCCCATGGGCCGTATGTTTGACATTGCTGCACTACACAGAGTGAAATATTTTTTAATAACAATAATATACATTTGCTTTACAATTTAATCACTGCTCCGTATTAAGTATAAAAATAATTTCTGAAAGAAGCAGCACCATGTGTTGGATCTTGAGGGCAACTGCCCCTAATGTAGAGTCATCACCGACATTGCTGATTGTTGCACTGTAGATTGCTTATGGCCTCTCGCCATCGCTTCCTGTACGTCAAGATCTGATTTCATGTGATCACACAACCCAGCCCGTTCTTCTGCCACGGCTCATAGGCCAAAATAGCCCTTGTGCTCCCACATGAGATATGCGACGAGGCCCTATTGACCTTTTCTTAAGAGCCAACGGGGAGTAGGAGAGTGGGGAAAAGGGAAATTTAATGTTAGTGAAGTGCGGACACAACAAGGTGAGTATAACCCCATCCAACAAGCGGGTCTAATCTTGTTTGTCTGCACTAGGTCAAGAGATTAAATGGGTGTTGTTCGGTGGCCATCCTGTCTGACTCCAATAGATTTAACCTGGTGGCGACTTAAAGACAAATCATCTGGCTGTTAGCAAACACATGGATAACACCTGAATAGGATGCAATAGCTAAACCTAGAACGGTCTGAGGAGAATGAGCACCAGTCTATTTACAGATTAACACAATAGATAGATACTGTATAGAGTGATGATAGAGAGATGGATACATACAGAGTTAAAGAAACAGAGAGAGAAAGCGACAGACAGATTTGGAAACAAGGCCAGCTATGGGCAATGACTCCAGTCTCTCAGTGTCTCCATCCACCGGTTTGACCAGAAACCAAGTTAACATGGCCATCTGCACTAACTCTCCCTGGAGAGATGATCCGTGAAGGCACCCCTTTTACAAATCCAATCTCATTTCCTCACTAAAGGAAAATGCTGGAATAGAAGACGCTTAGGCCTGAAGAGTCTTAATATGGACCATGTGCTCAAAGTAGGCAGGGCTGAGTATGTCGCCATCTATTTCCTCAAGTATCTATCTAGCTAGACTATGGAGACAAAATCCCGCTGACACGCGACGGTGTCGTGGTTCACTCGCTTGACTTCCAAATAAGTTCTGTGGGTTCGCTACAGACTCAGTAACAGAGTGAATAGCTGTATTTGTCCTAAGATTGACTGACTACCGGTCCAAGATGAACTATGCCTTCAACCAAACTGAGGTCTGTCTGTCAGTCTGTCCATCCATCAATATACAGTATAATTCCTTCAAAATGGTTCAGTGGTGAGATCCACACAATACCCTGCAATTACCCTGCACCATGCTAGAGTGTGAACCGTAGGGTTCGTGTCAGAAGTCTGTAACAATGTTCACCCACAGGACGAGGCAATTTTTAACTTTTCAGCTGTGAAAAATACTGTCATCGACGATCCAGTCATAATTCACAGTGTCGTTGATTTATGACAAACACATGGCAATGTCAGTCGGTCGGTCGGTCACACGGCAACGTGTCTGTCTATTCAATTCAAGTACAACATAATGCAACGGAAACAAAATAGAATTTTTAGACAATAAAAAGCAGTTCAGAAGCTCTTGATTTAGCAGCAATATCTTAAAATTGATATTTAAGGCACAACAAATTATATAAGTACTGTATATTCAGAAAGTATTCTATGCAAGTTAAATAAAGTCAACGGTAACAGTGGAGACTTGCTCCGACTCTATACTATTGTAGTACAACAAGAAAATGAAAGCACTTAAACTGCAAAGAATACAAAACAGTGCTATGTTATTCAATATACTGTCGGTATGGTATAGAAATTCCACATCATTTTGCGTGACTATAACGTTTTATGGTTATTCATGTGGTATCTCTCAAATGCAAATATGAAAGTCTCTGTGTACGGTAAACCGGGATAGCTATCTTATGAAATGAAATGATGTTGACAAACAAAAACTGAAAAAACAAAAAGTGAAAATGTCAAACTATTGCACGTTAAATGACAAGCACACAATTTCATTGCATTGTCAATACGTACAATAATCGCGTTTATCGCGGGATTTAGGTTCCGGACAAGTGAAATCAGCAAAGTAGCGACCACATATTATTTTTGATTATTTATACATATTTTAAAGCTGTATGATCCTCCCCAGACTCTTATTAATTGTATCACTCAAAATCCCACGATACGGCGAAATATGCGTAATGTGCATACAAAAAAATCCACAATGCACTGAATCCGCAATAGGTGAAATGCGACATACCGAGGGAACACTGTACCCTTAAAATTTGTTCCATTGCCAAACTGTGGCACTCGTGGATAGAAGTGTAATAGCAGCCTGGTATAATATTTATATATTGTCATTGTCGGGCAGAAACCTCCTATGTCTAAATATGATCAATTTCACATTTTTTTCACAAATTGACAATATTGGTCAATCCACACATGGGTCCGTTATTTTCAGTTTCAAACTGGGTGGCACGATGGGCCCCGCAGTTCTGAGGACCCGGGTTCAAATCCTGCCTCCCCTGTGTGGAGTTTGCATGTTCTCCCCGTGCCTGCGTGGGTTTTCTCCAGGTACTCCAGATTCCTCCCACATCCCAAAAACATGCATGGTAGGTTCATTGAAGACTCTAAATCCCCCGTAGGTGTGAATGTGAGTGGAAATGGTTGCTTGTCTCTATGTCCCCTGCGATTGGCTGGCGACCAGTTCAGGGTGTCCTGAACTGCCTCTCACCCAAAGATAGCTGGCACAGCTCCAGATATAAGATATAAGATAGCTCCAGCACGCCCACGACACTACTGAGGATGAGCGGGATGGAAGAGAAGAGAGGCTCAGGCACACCCGCGACCCTAGTGAGGATAAGCGGTATGGAAAATGGATGGAAGAATTTTTCAAATTATTTTCCAGTGTTTAAACTGTTCAAAATGGTTTGCTCTCTTTGGCAATAAAAAAATTTTTCCAGAGGGGAGGGGGCAGTTCTTGAAAAGTAATGGTTTTGGATATGCCAGGATTCTGCCCAAGACCAGTGAAGTATTCTTTTTCTTTCCTTTTTTTTCTTCCCCAAACCCGATTTTTTAAAATGAGCATTATACCACACTTTTTGATGTGGGGTTTTGTTTTAATTTGCAGGGTGGCGTGACTAAACATGAAATTGCCTCGCTTTTATTACTATACAATAGACATTGCTATTACATGTGAAGATGTATGTATTTTTAATGTTATCTATCATTGAGCCATGGTTGTAAACTATCAACTGTGGTAAATCTGACATTTGCAAATTTGATTTTATCACATGTTCCATCATATACATTTTACCCTTCAAAAGCAATGAGAATGTGGGTAAATCAGTTTCCTTGTAAATTGCAAGCACACACTCTTCTTCATTAGAAGAGATACATGCCCCATTCGCCACTAAAGGACGAGACTGGAGATGTAATGAGATAAAATTAAATTTTTCATAATAGGAATGCAACAGTTTAAGGCCACATTTGCTGGCCTGCAATCGGAATATTTTTTTCTTAGGTTATGTGCTAATAAGCACAATTAAAATGAGCTTTTATATTTTGCCAACGTGGGAGCCATCAATATGGTGCTGCCTCAATCTCTTACAAGGGATTAAGTTGTCAGGTTTCATTGAACTCTGAGCAGCCTCAGTCCAGACAAAACCATCTTAGAAGGTTCAGGTCCAGTTATTTTTAACTTTGCTGGGTTAACGTCCGCTCGCTCCTTCCCCTTTCAGCCCACACGTATGTTTAGCTTTCATATCTGAACACAAGACGAATTCACCTCTGTAGTGGTGTGTGTATATGCATGTGCGCATGAGCCATCCACCCTCTGACCTCTGCCACCCGTTAGCTCTGTGTGTGTGGGCATGTGCCTGTCACAGTTAATGCTACTACTCACAAGCCTAGCACTTTCCGATCAGTTAACTCAGTGTTTCCCAACTTTTTTTGAGCTAAGGCATCCATTTTACATTAGAAACATGTCACGGCACTCCACCAATCAAAAATGTCACAAAAGTATGACTAATGAAATAATGATGATATTGCCTCAATTTACTCACAAATTGACCTAACACAAAAATCACCATATGTTGCTGGCATGCAAAAAAGAACAAAGGCATAAACTAATAATAATAATATAATAAATTCAGACAAATTAAGTCAAAATGAAAAATTCTATTTGGGCATTATGGCACAACACACTAGTTTACCACAGCACCCTGTTTGTAGATCATTGAATTACAAAACAGGCTTTCTATAAGGAACACCAATCTGATGGACCAGGAGGACCTTGGAGTGATTTAAATGTGCAGCCGCAATGGTTTATAAAAAGTTTCTCTTCGCTGCTACATATCATTCCGGCTCCTTCTTTCTCCTTCACCTCACAGCCCACCCATCTGGAACTTGCGTCTATTTTGAGATCTCAGTACAGTCCAAGTACCAGCTGCAATGTGTAAAACACACGAATAGGAGCGCCTTCAGAATGGCATGCCGTCTACCTTAAGTGTGGTTGAAACCATAGCCAGTATGGATCGTAATTTCTAGTGCATTTCTTCCCTAAAAAAAATTCACCAAGTCGATTATTATTATTAGTATTAAACATAGGTACGAGTATACGGAAAATGGAAACATTTTTTCAAATTTTATAAACACCACTAACTAGGAGTTGTAGGAAAAAAATGGCCTTTCATTCCAATATGATATGTAATGCCTCATGTTACAAATGTATATAGTATATAATATGGTACATTTTCATGGCTGACCTGAGAATCATGATGTTCTCATGGGCGCCGCAATATCATATCATATCATATCATATCCATACGGATGGACCTCCGGTTGATGGAGCCGTGTGTGTTACATCGGCGAACGCCATTCTCAATGTAATTTTTTCCTATATATCTAGTAAATTACGGCTTACTTTCAACGGCAACATGGTCTCCAGTTGGCTACCTTCAAGACGTTTCACTCGAAACTCACGCCTTCTTGGAAGCTAGCTAGCTCCTGCCGCTAGCTCCCACAGCTAACTCCTGCAGCTGCTAGCATCGTCCGGCTTGTATGACAACAGTGGCCGGCAAAAAAACAATGCCCGGTGTACTATAAATCAACTATTAATCAATGACTTGTTCCATCTAACGCTGTGGACCCTCAGGATGGCACTCGTGTGGGAAATAAGCATTGCAACAGCAATGCCGCTCTTTCCCTGGTCTGCCATTGTTACATGCTGACTTATTTGTACCTGTCCAATCATTGCAACGCATGGCACCCAGTTACAGACTACCTGGTAAGATTGTACTATACTCAACAATACTGTTAAAATGTTATACTTACTGTATAACTGAGCATTGATTTGAGCCGATCACCGTTTTTGTTCTTTGCTAATATGCGAACACAAGTATGGTGATGAGTATCGTGAGGTGAAAGGGTGAGGAGGTGACATGAACGTTCAATTAAATAATAATAAAAAACAAAACAGAATTACGGCAGTGCATGCACACAGAGCAGAATATTTATTTTGAAAAACCTAACAATCCATCCATCCATGAATTGAGCATGAATAGCAGCAAATCTTCGGCGCGTATTATTCATAAATAGAAGGGTTCCCTGATTTTTTGGGGTTGATTTTGGGGATGCGTAATGTACTCGAGATGGTAACTGTTTGTAAAGATGAACATGACATCTTGAGGCATTTGGAAATTGTACCCAAGGATGATCTAGATTCAAGTCCACAATTCTCTTCCTGATAGCTTGGCTGAAATTTTCCCAAGATGTTGCACAAATAAGCAGTGTGTTTCAGGTGAGCCTAGTTCAAATACATCCACAGTCGTGTCTCTAATTAACTCAAACATTGCCAATAAACGTATCAGGAGCTTCCAAAGAAATCATCTGGGTTTTCCCAAATTATTTAAAAACATAGTAATCATACTGTTTATGTAAACTTCTTACTTTGAAGAAAGTAATTGAATAATAATTATAATAATAATTTTTCTCGTTATTCTGGCATTTAGTAAACAGAAATAATTTTGCCAATCCTAATTGACCTAAAACAGGAAAAATTTTGCGTGATTTCATTTCAGACCATGAGAAGAAAAAAGGTTTGTCTTTTTATACAGTGTATGTAAACATCTGGTTTCAACTGAAGTTGTAGTTATGTTATTTTATAAAGTGCATACTGTACCTACATATGGCACTCCAATAAAACAAACATACTAAACCAATTATTCCTCCCTAAATTAGCTTTGGGCCAATTAAAATCTCTGATGATTGTGACGTATCACATAAATCTGATATTCCTAAATGCATGTAGTATTTCTAGTTCTCTCACCCTTTTTTTCCCATGTATGTCTTGTACAGGTGAGACAAGGCAACCTCGACAAAATATTTGATTTTAATAATAACAATCATTTAAAAGGTCACTTTATACGGTCAAGGGGGATTAAACAATGTACTAGTGAAAAGTGTGTTTTCACGGATGTTTTTATATTTAATTTGCCCCTTATAAAAATACTGTTTCCAACTTGATGATAAATCACAGCTTTTGCAACATATAAATGGGCACTCTGTCTTTGGCATTGTTCATCGTGAAATGCCTTCTACCGAGCTCCTTTTTGCAAAAAAAAAATTTTAGTTAAAAGCAATTGGAACAGTCGCTAAATATAGCAACTAAATTGCTAAGATGGCAACACTGTGTGTTGTAAACTCGCTCCTCAAAAAATAAATAATTCCGATGGCATTTAGTGTTGCTCATGATAGTCATGTTTAATTGCCATTAGGATTATGAGGGGGCCCGTTAAAACGTCATCTCCCATGAAGTTTGAGAGCCCCTGATTTACAGCATTGTGACAATATGGAATTTAGTAATTTCAGTTTTTATTTTACAGTTTCGCAGAAGGTTCGACTGTGAAGGTTCCACTGTAAAGAATTGTTGCAGAGAATAATCAGAATCATCTTTATTTGCCAAGTATGTCCAAAGGACACAAGGAATTTGTCTCCGGTAGTTGGAGCCGCTCTAGTACGACAACACAGTCAATTGACAGAACACTTTTGAGACACAAAGACATTGACAAAAAACAGTCACTGTGCAATAAAGGGTTGCTAGTTATCTGGTAATGCCGGCACTTGCTAGTTATCTGGTAATGCCGGCACATTTTTTTTTTTTTGACAATTGTGCAAAAAGATGCAGGGTCCTCTAGCACTTAGAGCAGTTCGAAAGACTAATATTGCAATAGTCCGGTGCAATGACCATTGTGCAAAGGGCGCCGAGACTTCAAGCGAGTAGTGCGATAATCTGAGACAATGTTGATTGTGCAAATGTTGCAGATACTCCTCAATCAGTCTTTAAATGGAGCAGATGCTACTCTGGCATGAGTGGCCAGTATTGGTCAACAACAGATATGCAAATAGTGCAGCGTGGCGAGACTACTACAGTGAGTGCACGAGTAATGTATAATTGGCCCCACAGAAATGTGACAACAAACTCAAGTCAAAAACTTGCCAGCATGTTGTAATGGAATTGGAGGTTAGGTGTTTAAGAAGTTGATTGCAAGAGGGAAGAAGCTGTTGGAATGTCTGCTAGTTCTAGTTTGCATTGATCGGTAGCGCTTACCTGAGGGAAGGAGCTGGAAAAGCTGGTGACCGGGAGGCGGAGGGTCCGAGAGGATTTTGCACACTCTTGTCTTAGTTCTGGTAGCGTGCAAGTCCTCAAGGGTGGGTAGGGGGGTACTGACAATCCTTTCAGCAGTTTTGATTGTCCGTTGCAGTTGGAGTTTGTCCTTTTTTATAGCAGCACCAAACCAGACTGTGATGGAAGAACACAGGACAGATTCGATGACCGCTGTGTCGAACTGCCTCAGCAGCTCCGGTGGCAGGCCGTGCTTTCTCAGAAGCCGCAGGAAGTACATCCTCTGCTGGGCCTTTTTGAGGACGGAGTTGATGTTGGTCGCCCACTTCAGGTCCTGAGAGACTGTAATTCCCAGGAACTTGAAGGTGTTGACGGTTGACACAAGGCAGCTAGACAACGTGAGAGGCAGCTGTGGCAAAGGATGCCTCCTGAAGTCCACGATCATCTTTACAGTGTTCAGGCCCAGGTTGTGTCGGCCGCACCACAGCTCCGGCCGCTCCACTTCCTGTCGATATGCAGACTCGTAACCGTCCTTGATGAGGCCGATGACAGTGGTGTCATCTGCAAAATTCAGGAGTTTGACAGCCGGGTGCGCTGAGGTGCAGTCGTTCGTGTAGAGAGAGAAGAGCAGCAGAGAGAGGACACAACCTTGGATGGTTAACGCAGATGTCGGTGGTGTGATTGTCATCGGTGGTGCGGCTAGGTGGCTGTGGGGTATGAAAGTGTCCTTTTAAAATCTGCAGTAGAAGGTATTCAAGTCGTTGGCTAGTGTGCTATTGTTCTCAGCGTGGGGGGGATCGTCGCTTGTAATTTGTCAGCGATTGGAATGCATGCCAGACTGATTTAGAGTCGTTAGCGCTAAACTGTTTTTCCAACTTTGCTGCATAGTTCCTCTTTGCAAAGTTTATTTCTTTAGTCAGCAGGTTTCTAGCACGATTATACAGGGTCCTCTCCCCGCTCTGATATGAGTCCTCCTTAGCTTGGCGAAGCTGCTTAAGTTTGGCAGTGAACCACGGCTTGTTGTTGTTGAATGTGCGAAATGCCTTTGTTGGTACACACACATCTTCACAGAAACTGATATAGGATGTGACAGTGTCCGTATATTCATCCAGGCTGCCAGCTGAATTTTCAAAGACACTCCAGTCTGTGCAGTCTAAGCAGCTTTGAAGTTCCATCTTTGCTTCATCGGTCCACTTTTTCACTGTTTTCACTGTAGGCTTCGCGCATTTAAGTTCTTGCCTGTACGTCGGTATTAAGTGAATTAAGCAGTGATTAGACGAGATTTAGTGGTACACGAAGTTTGGCACGGTATGCGGTTTTTAGCGTAGTATAGCAGTGGTCTAAAATGTTATTTTTCCTGGTAGGGTAGTCGATGTGCTGCTTGTATTTAGGGAGTTTGTGGTTGTGTTTAGCTTTGTTAAACTCCCCGAGAATAATGAGGGGTGAGTCCGGGTGTTTTTTTTCAATTTCGTTGACTTGTTCGGCGAGCGTTAGCAGTGCGGTGTTCGTGTTAGCTTGAGGCGGAATATAGGCACCAGCGTATATTCCGCTGGCGCCTATATTCCGCAAATGAATGATGCGAACTTACGCGGCGAGTAGAATGGCTTACAGTTCAAAAACAGCGACTCCAAATGCGGGCTGCAGTATGTGCTGAGCTCCGTGACGTCCGTACACCATTCTTCATTGATATAGAAGCATATCCCGCCGCCTTTTGTTTTCCCCGATGATTCCATGTCGCGGTTTGCTCGGTGAAGATGGAAGCCGGGAAGCATGACGGCGCCATCGGGTACAGCGTCACAAAGCCAGGTCTCCGTAAAGCACATGGCGGCGGAACATCCGAAGTCTTTACTTGTCTTTATCAGAAGATGAAGCTCGTCCATTTTGTTGGGTAGGGAGCGCGAGGTGGATCAACGGGAACGCCAATCTGTATCCTCTCTTGCGGAGTTTTACCTGGATGCCGGCTCGCTTCCCTCTGTGGCACCGCCTCCGCCTCCATGCGCCAAAGACCGCGGACGACGCTCCGGTGAGTAACTTGTACTTGTACCAACGAAAGTTGGTGAAAGAAAGTCCGGAGTAGCCTCCTTGGTTAGCAAGTCTCCCCTTGTGTAAGTGAGCCGTGTAATGTCTCCAAAGACGAACGAAAAACACAAAAACAAAAACAATACTAGAGAGCGCGTAACCGAGGCGACCACACTGGTAGGCGCCATCTTTGATGTTGTTCCAGCTAAGAAAACAAATATAATTTGGCTTTATTCAGTTGGTGACCGAGTAAGGGCAGTGTGTTGTTGAGCAAGTTTCAAGGCACAAGATGCATTTTTCACTCCGGGGCCAAAGGTCACAGAGGATTGTGGCGGCACGCTGGGCCACAGGCTGCAGTTGCGTCACAGCCAGTATTGAGTCAGGTGCACTCCTAAGGATCTCATTGCCAGCTGCCGTCGAGGCATGGATAATCTGCCTAAGCGGCTTTCACATGATTTCACCCTCAGGGAAGAATTTGGGAGAGGTTTGTAAACCTCTTCGGGGACTGGCCTTGGCACTTCTGACTGCTTTGACTAAAGGACTGTACAGTAAGACACCACACTGAAGAACTTCTCAATAGACCGAGTGATGGTACACTTCTATTGTTATATATCAAAACAATACCATTACAGATGCTGTAATTATGTTAAGTAGAAGTCGTAATTCCATTATTAGTTAAGTTTAAAAAATACCATTGTCATTACTGTTAAACACCCTTGCATTATAACTCATTATACAATTGTGTTACACATTTCCTCATCCCACCCCTAATTCCTCCGTCCTTTCTCTCTCTCCATCTCAATCCAACGATGTTGGATGGCCACCCCAAATCTCGATTTTGTTCGAGAGACAGTTTTTCATTGCCTCCATTGCAAAAATGCTCACTCATGTTGGCTTCAGTTGCTTTTCCTGCTATGCAACGAGCGTGGTCTTAGATCTGCTCCATATGGAAATCATTTAGGGTCTTGCTGAGAATTAGTACCACATAAACAAAATTGACTAGACTTGCCTGTATGAAAACAAAAGTTTCATTACTGTACTCTATGTCCTAAGAGTGTGGATGAATCCTTGGTGCATTGTGCAGTTTTTTCCCCCCAACGTATGCAAGCACTGTGGGTCCTAAATCAAATGATCTGTGCTTCAATCGCTCATCAGATATAGAAGCTAGTTAGGATTAATTGGCTACACACTACATATGGTGACGTTGCTGTGTCCAGTGACCTTCTCTTTGAGAGTGACATAAGATTCATAGACATGCAGCTACAGGGCCTGATGACTTTATATACTGTGGTTCTATAGTTTCCAAAGCCCAGCAGCAGCAACCTTATCCTGCCTGCGTGACTCTGTTACATCGACGCACACATCAACCTTTGACTGTCACTTGACTCCAGTTTAACGGAGTTCAACAACCTTTTTTTTCATACTGTAAAACTGGTTTCATGTTAGGGAAATTTACAAAGTCCGAAGCCAGCCACTCCACACATCAAAAAAAGAACAAATCTGAGTCCAGTGAATGTGACAATATTGGATGTATTAGTTAAAGTTGTACTGTCCAATAAAATAAAACATTTGATTTTGATGTGAACCACGCCTTGCTTTAAAGAGGTCTCAGAATCACTACAATTGAGTTGTTAACTTGCATGAAGCTGGAAAGGTTCACAAAAGTATCTATAAAATCCCCGTTATTCATCAGTCCATGGTAAGACAGACTGTGTATAAATGGTGTAAGTTCAGCACTGTTGCTACTCTCCGTAGGAGTGGCCATCTTGTAAAGATGACTGCATGAGCATTATGCAGGATGCTCATTGGGGTGAATAAGAATCCTAGAGTGGCAAGACTATATAATAGAATATAGAAATATCTGGCATATGCTAACACCTTTGTTAACAAAACTACTTTAAGTAAAACATTAAGCAAGAATGGGTGTCATTTGAGGACATCACTGAAGAAGCCACTGCTCTCCAAAAATACATTGCGACAAGTTTTAAATTTGCAAAAAAGGACAGCACTATTGGCAAACTCTTCTGTGGGCAGATACAACTAAAGTTGAGTTGTTTGAAAGGAAAACAACAAGAGCAAAAAAAGCACAGTACGTCACCATCAAAACCCAACCCAACTGTAAAGTATGGTGGCTATGGCACGATGGTTTGGAAACGCTTTCCTACCTCAGGGCCTGGACACATTGCTATCACCTATGGAAAAATTTATTTGTAAGTTTATCAATACATTTTGCAGAAGAACTTGAAGCTTAACAGAATATGGGTGATGCAACAAGTCAACAAACCAAAGGACAGAAATAAATCAACAACTGAATAGTTTCAATAAAAGATCGTACGCCTTCTGGAGTGGCCAAGTCAGAGTCCTGACTTCAACCCGATTGAGATGCTGTGGCATGATCTTAAGAGAGCGATTCACACCAGACATCCCAAGAAAATTGTTGGACTGAAAAAGTTTTGTAAAGAGGAATAGTCTGAAATTCCCCTTCCTGACCATTGTGCGGGTCTGATACGAAACTACAGGAAACGTGGTTGAGGTTATTGCTGCCGAAGGAGGGGCAAACACTTGTTTAAGCCAAAGGTTCACATACACTTCCCACCCTACACTCTGAATGTTTTCATGTTGTGTTTGGTAAACATATCGATATATAATTGTTTGTGTGGTATTAGTTTGACTGTTTCTCCATTGTTAACGTGTGTTTGAAATGAAAACAAGAATACATTTTATGATACATTTTTGCAGAAATCCAAGTAGTTTCAGATTCCCATTACTTTTCTTGCAACTGTATACACTGTATACATGAATAAAATATATGTATATTTACTTGTATATTTCGGAGTCATTCGGGCGTGCTTAACTACAGTATGCTTTAACTTCTTCACTGTTGTGACATACAGATGAAAGTGTTAGAACTGGTGCATTTCATTCAGGCTGACATGAAAATCGCTTTTCACATCCATTCATGCTTGTCTTCATTTTGAGGTGAAAGATGGACATGGTGAAAACAGCTTCTTTCAAAGTCGTTTTTATTCACATACCCTCTAAGGTAATACTGTAGCTATGTTGAACAAACCATTACCAGCAACCATTACCTTACGAATAAATACTGCATATATAGTGAAAATAACTGGAGAACAATATCTGCCATAGCGCAATTAAAAATGCAGAATGAATGAGCAAAATTGCAGCCCATTCGGACTTGAAACATTTTTCAGTATTGCACCTTTATACTGTAAATTCTTCAAGGCTTGCTATTACTGCTTATAAATACAAAATCTCACAGTTTTGGATTTAGGCCCTAGCAAGGGAACTTACACACCTTTTACAGGTCCATAAGGCCTTGAACACTAAAACACAAGGCATTTAACACAGCAGGAAGGGCACATTAAACCATCTTATTAAAATGTGAGGTTGAGAGGTGTTGTTTTAATTTGTTAGTTTAATAGGCAGCTAGCAGGATTAGGCAAGAACACAAACTTGTTTCCATTATACTTTGTGGAGGGGTGGCCCATGTGCCAAGAAAGAATCCACGATGTTTATTCTGAAATGCATATACGGAATAAGCGAACAAATTATTCCACTATGACCCAAAATTCTAATTGCAGAATGCCATCTGTCCACTGATGACTTACATCATTTTCATGTTTTATTCAGATTGGAACCATTTACTCCTTGCCCCAGAATGCAAGTGGTAAAATCCTGCCCGAATGTCTTACATCACGGTCCATGAACTGGAAAGCTGACCGCTAAACAAACAACGTTCTTTCTTCATAGATTTTACTATTTTGCCATTTGAGGCAAATATTATTTTCACTATTGACTTGGGCTTGTTGCTTATGTTGTGTTTTAATAACCTGTTAGGGCTTGGATTCACAATAAAGCCCATTCACTGCCATCTACTGCCTTGCTCTTGTCAGAGTACATGCTACTGACTGCAGAAACTGCTGCACGTTGAACACCGAAGTACTGTGCTTGGTGTTTTTATTTCGCTTGTTAACAGTTCAACCTTGGCGGAGATCCTTGCCCCGCTGAGTTCTACTCTTTTTCTTCCTGTGTGATTGTGTCGTGTCACCATTGTTCAACAACTCTAATATGAATATTTGAATACAGGGTTGTTAGTGATTGCATTTTTGCCGCTTAACCAAATCAGGTGAAGCAGATGATCCTCCTTGGCTCTGGTTTTCATCCCTCCACCGCATCAATAGCATGGGTCTAAAGAAGAAGAAGAAGAAGAAGAAGAAGCTGTTTCATATTAGAAAATGTGGCACTAAAATTTAATTAACATTTATTTACTGCATTCAACAAATGGCTGTGGTAAATCTGGAGAAAAACAAAAACAAATAATATGCAGAATTTCGAGAGAGAAAAAGGGTTACATCTTTGAATTAAGTTTCTTCTTCAAAATGTTCACGCATATGTAATGGTGCAATTGCTTGATGCCCTCACCAGATGATTCCCTGGGAGTGGCTCAGGCAGGTGACCTGAAACCTACACAACACACACAGTCACGGTTCGATCTTTATATGTACCGTGGTGATGCGGTAATCCAAGGTATTGGCAGGGCTACCAGAAGAGGATGTACAGCAGAGAGAGAGAGAGAGAGAGAGTACAATAATCCCATTTTGGTGTTTCCTGTGTGTGTGTGTGTGTGTGTGTGTGGGTGCGCATGTGTATGCCAGTAAGGGTGAAGGGTGAGGAAAAGCTTTCCAAGCACAAGGGCAGAGGTAAAGAGGAGCAGACAAGATAAGGAGATTAGGGCAAAAGAGTCAGAAGAAACTAAAAGGAATCCACAAAAAACTCAAATCTTGATTCAATCTGTGGTTCCAAGTTCTGAGTAGACAACACAGACCATGTGTGCGAGGGAGCGCAAGCTGGGGCATCTGGTTTTGTTAAGGCCGGAACATTCTTTCCCTGTGTTAAACTCTGGCTGGCAGCTTTAAAGAGACATGCTGACTCTCATATCCTGGTCTGGACATTGGCCCCTCTCTTGAAGTTCCATTTATGAGTGCTGTGGGTCAAAGACAAGATTCCTGTCTGTGTGTTTATAGTTGGGCTAGTCTGCAAGACACACAGAAGAATGGCTATGCATCTCTCGTGACACAGCTGGGGAAAAGTATACCGATGACGGCACATCAGCAGCAGTTGGTTGCTTGCTAGGTATGTTGTGGTATTCACATGGCAAGAAATAACCTGTTGATGGGGTGAGTCTCAACATTGGTGAAAACATTTTCTTTGTGGTTGATAACATTTTTGGAGGTCCTTTACTCTCAACAATATACAAAAGCAATGCAAACCAATACAACTTCAAAGGTGTGTCAGAAAGGTTCCAGGACTGGGGTCATAAACACATTTCTAATCAGAAATACAAACTAGTTTTTTTCCCCCCTTTCCCTAATCAACAATAGGTTTTGATGATGTCTATGATATAAAGGGTACATTAAATTTAAAGTACTATGCAAACACCTTATGCCACCACTAGCTATGTTTTTATCATGTACTTATTAGAATTTATATATATATATATATATTTTTTTTAATCCAAGACAAGTAACCCAGAAAGACACATTTATCATGATTATGCAAAAATAAATTTTTTTACATAACTTTGTCTAGGTGTTATGAATCTGACAAGGAAGACTGGTGTCAATCCTGATTAAAAAAAAATAAAATAAAAAAAAATGGAAATCCAGTGGATATGGAAAGTATTCAGATCCCCTTAAAAATTTCACGCTGTTATATTGCAGCCATTTGCTAAAAACAAAGTTGCCCCCCCTCATTAATGTACACACAGCACCACGTATAGACAGAAAAAAAAAACATCCATCCATTTTCCGTACCGCTTATCCTCACGAGGGTCGCGGGGGTGCTGGAGCCTAACCCAGCTATCTTCGGACGAGAGGCGGGATACACCCTGAACTGGTCGCCAGCCAATCGCAGGGCACATATAAACAAACAACCATTCGCACTCACATTCAGACCTACGGGCAATTTAGAGTCTTCAATCAACCGACCATGCATGTTTTTGGGATGTGGGAGGAAACCGGAGTGCCCGGAGAAAACCCACACAGGCATGGGGAGAACATGCAAACTCCACACAGGCGGGGCTGGGATTTGAAACCTGGTCCTCAGAATTGTGAGGCAGATGTGCAGTCGTTCACCGTGCCGCCAGAAAAAAAACTGAATTGTTGAAATTTTTGCAGATTTATTAAAAAAGAAAAACTGAAATATCACACAGCCATAAGTATTCAGATCCTTTGCTCAGTATTTAGTAGAAGCACCCTTTTGAGCTAATGCAGCCATGAGTCTTTTAGAGAATGATGCAACACATTTTTCACACCTGGATGTGGGGGTCCTCTGACATTCTTCCTCGCGGTTCCTCTCCAGTTCTGTCAGGTTGGATGGTGAACGTTGGTGGACAGCCATTTTCAGGTCTCTCCAGAGATGCTCAATTGGGTTTAAGTCAGGGCTCTGGCTGGGCCATTCAGGAACAGTCATGGAGTTTTTCTGACACTACTCCTTCGTTATTTTAGCTGTGCACTTAGGATCATTGGAAGGTTACCCTTCGGCCCAGTCTGAGGTCCTTAGCACTCTGGAGAAGGTTTTCGTCCAGGATATCCTTGTACTTAGCAGTATTCATCTTTCCTACGATTGAAACCAGTTGTCCTGTCCCTGCATCTGAAAAACACCCCCACAGCATGATGCTGCCACCACCATGCTTTACTGTTGGGACCGTATTGGACAGGTGATGAGCAGTGCCTGGATTTCTCCACACATACCGCTTAAAATTAAGGCCAAAAAGTTCTAGCTTGGACCAGAGAATCTTATTTCAGGTCCTTCAGTTTTTTTCGTTTTTTTTTTTAAGCAAATTGCAGGCAGGCTTTCATGTGTCTTGCACTGAGGAGAGACTTCTGTCGGGCCACTCTGCCATAAAGCCCCGACTGGTGGAGGGCTACAGTGATTGTTGACTTTCGAGAACTTTTTCCCCATCTCCCGACTGCATCTCTGGAGCTCAGCCACAGTGATCTTTGGGTTCTTCTTTACCTCTCTCACCAAGGCTCTTCTCCCCAGATTTCTCAGTTTGGCCAGACGGTCAGCTCTCGGAAGGGTTCTGGTCGTCCCAAACGTCTTCCATTGAAGGATTATGGAGGCCACTGTGCTCTTAGGAACCTTAAGTGCAGCACACATTTTTTATTCATGTCACTATGGCATCAATAGAACCTGTACATTGTCCTATACAAACCAGGACGTAGCCTACAAAACAATGAATATTGGGAAAATCAAACACATAGATGGTGCTCTATTAATTCGTTTGTACTTTAATAATTTTAGCCCTGGCAGAAGTATGTACACTACTGAGTGACATTCTTGTTATAAAAAAACATTTGGCATTGCTAAAACAGCAAATCAAACACAATTGCGTATATAAGATGAAACTTCATAGTCTAAACCAACTTTTTCAAAGTAATTATCCTGACAATTCCATTGGTTTAATAATGTAATAAAAAACTTACATAACTAGTCTTTCACAATTCTCTGGGCATCGTAGCGCAGAGGGTACCGGTAACTGGAGGCTCACCGGTTCGTATCCCCATGTCGTTGTTGTTTCCCTGGGCGAGACACTTAAAGGTCAGATGACAAAGACGTTATGGGGTCAGTTAAAATTCATTTTTGCATTGTTTATATGTTATGTATTACATGCATGTAACTTCCAGCAAGTTTTCAATCATAGTTTAGTTAAAAATGAGGTTTTTATGGTTGACACGCCTCTGCAACATCGCATGGTCATCGGGGACAGTGCCTCTGGATTGGCACACTGGGGTGGTGGTGCCCCTTTTTAAGAAGCCGAAAGGCAAAGCTCTCAATTTACCCATCGATCTATGTTCCTACACTCACCTATGGTTCGTGACCGAAAGAACAAGATCTCGGAGACAATGAGTTTCCTCCGCAGGATATCCGGGCTCTCACTTAGCGATAGGGTGAGAAGCTTGGTCATCCGGGAGGATCTAAGAGTAGAGCCGCTGCTCCTCCACATCGAGAGGAGCCAGATGAGGTGGCTGGGGCATATGATTCGGATGCCTCCCGGACGCCTCCCTGGTGAGGTGTTCCGGCCACGTCCCATCGGGAGAAGACCCCGGGGACGACCCAGGACACGCTGGAGAGACTACGTCATTCGGCTGAACTGGGAACGCCTCGGGATCCCCCCAGAAAAGCTGGATGAAGTGGCTGGGGAGAGGGAAGTCTGGGCGTCCCTGCTAAGGCTACTGCCCCCGCGACCCGACCTCGGATAAGCGGTAGAAAATTGAGGTTTTTATGACGCATATTGAGTCCTCCCCGAACATACCCGAAGCTCAAGACGCCATGGTGTGGTTACTCTATCCACTGCAAGGGCTTTCAGAAGTTTGGCAAACACAGCGCGCTACACACTATACACAATGGTGATCAACATGGAATATGTGGAGGAGGATTTCGACGTACAGGAGTACCCAACTGGAGAGTGGCCAGTGGCTCGATGTGACGGCGTGTCAAAAGCATGTCTTTGTATACAGTCATGGCTTGAACTATTGGCACCCCAGGGGTGCCAATATTTTTTTTAGCACGACTATACTTATTATATATTCATATATGTTTCAGTAACACGGCACAAGCTTTTACATAGCATGCAGTATTCCTGTATATTGTGTGCCCCTCGCTCGAGTAGCTTTATAGCACGCCGCACAGGAAGCCTTTGCCGTGTGTCTGTTGGCTTGTTATATAGGCAAAAGTACAGACGTCAGTACTGAAAACTACTGCGTGGGTCTTTTTTTCCTACTCCACAGTCCATAACTATAATAGAGTCGAAGGTATATACAAGGAAATGCTCACCTCTGGTCTGCGCCGCTTCGTTGCTGCACCGTGGCGGCTGCAAGATTTAGTTCTCTTCCTGGCAGTTGAGGTCCCGATGGCCGGAGGAAAAATAGTTGGCACCGCAGCTCGTTTCAGCCTCTACCGGTGTATCCAATGCTTTCTACTAAGTGTTTCTCAAAACACGCCGGTTCGAAGTCATCAGCACAGAGCTTGGAATGCTTGGTCGGCACCCATAGCTGACCACGTTTCTTCCCGTCGAGTGACTTTGCCTGGCCACTGGTCACATATTCGTTTTTCACTTGGAAAACCAAAAAAAAAAGAAAATTATTGCCACTGCCTGAAACATTTGTACAAACAAATGTCACACAATAAACCATCGTGACATCTTTAAATCATACAACAAATATACAAGGACGGAAACAACAGCATGGAACAATAGCACACAACGCCGAATGAACAAGATGTTTGGCTTGTGTGACGTCACAGCGCCGGAAAGAGACAAAACTGGAAAGCGCGGGAATGCAAAAAGCAGAAGGCGCATTCTGCCTCATATTTATTGATTTAACTGCTGTATATCTGCTATATAATCACTTTGAAATGGCAGTGGCGATTTGTCAAGGGGTTCTGGAGTTATCAAGAACATTTTAAAAATCTATGTCCTCTGACCTTTAACCCAAATTGTCCATGAATGAAATGTGGTTGTAATGTTTGGTGGTGGTTGGAGGAGCCATAGCTGCAGAATGGCAGCTGCAGTTCTGTCAGACTGGCCCAGGGCAGCTGTGGCTACACAAGTAGCTAACAACTACCGCGGTGTGACTGTGGCGTGAATTAAATTGTAAGGTGTCTTTGAGTGACTAAAAAAGTGCTATATAAGCATAATGCAATAACCCTTAGATGCACAGGTGGGGTCAAAAATGACCCCACGGGTTGTTATTCTTCAAAATCATTCCAATGAAAAGTAATATATTCATGTTCCAGGTATTCCTCAAAAAAATTTCGTGACATGAGGCCATTTGCATTTTTATTCATTTTTTCATTAAATTTAAGAAATTGCAGTTTTTGTATCTCTACCCCACTCTTCCACAAGTGGGGTAAAAAATTACCCCAAGCAGTTCCTATGGAAAACTAATTCTTAGCAACTGTGACTGTCCCACTTACACATCTGATGCAACCTTTGACTGTCAATACTGTCCCACTTACACATCTGATGTCAGCAGTCTCACGACCCAGGAGGTCATTTTTACACAGCAACATACATGTATTATCTCAATTTATGAATTTATTTTTCATTGACAGATTATAATGTGTGATCAGATTAGCCTACTTTGTTGTTAGCTAGTAGTATTGTAACACAGTATTGGGGTAGCTAACAGTAGATCCAGTCATGAAGGCTTCCAGGTCCAGAGAGGTCCACAGCATTGAATTTGGGTTCAGTGGCAGCATGACCATGATCAGCTATGTGAGGAAAAAAGGGGAAGGCGGTTCTGCTGCTTAGCACACTGCACTGAAAACAGCCCAAAGGAAAAAAAAAACAGAAGCAATCCTCCACTACAACTAGACAAAAGGAGTAGATGACACTATGGTCCAGATAGTTGGCAACTACACCTGCAAACGCCAGACGCAGAGGTGGCCCATGGTGCTTTGGTACATGATTGATGTCGCCACTCTGAATGCCTACTCATTTTTCAGGCCTCAGCACCCTGAATTTTACACAGGCGTCACCGATGGATGACGACACTTCCTCACAGAGCTCTCAAAGGAGCTTGTGACACTTCACAGGAAAGGTCGACTGGAAGGTACACTGACCCTACCCAACCTAAATCACTGAAGCAATGGGAAGGTGTGGGGTGACAAAAACTGCTGCGATCCAGCCACGGGAAAGAAGCACACAGGGCCAGCAGAAGAGAAAGAGGTGTCAGTTGTGTCCAAGAAACAGAGCGCAAAGACACTGATTGTTGTTGGAAATGCAGTGCCGCTGTTCACAGCCAGAAGCAAGTAGTTGGTGACAGCTGCACACAGTGAGAGGAGATAAGATGTTTGTACGTGCACATATTCATGGACAGTGCTATGGTCTCCGGCCGTGTTGAATGTTCTCTGTTCGTCCTCCAGACATAGGGACACACAAACATGTTTTGACACCTGATTGATTGTTAAGTGCTAAAATGTGAATGAAAAGTAACAAATATACATGTCAAAAATGAAATGACTCTTTTGTTTGAGCAAAATATATCATCTTAACCAAAATGAGAGAAATGTCTTTAACGCATTGATTTTAACCCCACTTGTGGAAGAGTGGAGTAGTGATACAAAAACTGCAATTTCTTAAAATTTATGAAAAAATAACTAAAAATGCAAATGGCCTCATTTCACAAACATGTTTTATGATGAATACCTGGAATATGAAAATATTACAACTCTTCATTTTAAAGATTTTGAATAACAACAACCCAGTTTATTGCAAAAATGCATTGATTTTAATTGGGGTGCTTTTTGACCCCATTCGTGGAAGTGTGTAGGTATTGGTAGGTTGTGCATCCAAGGGTTAAAATGATTATTATTAAAAAACTGAAAACTTTCCATTGGAATTAAAACATTTTAAAGGAAATGTTTGTTCTATTCAAGATTCCCGTTTTGTTGCTCACTGAAAGAACAAGTATAACTCAAATAAATCTCAAGTTGAAAGTATCCACCTTCTAATGTTTCAAAAAAAAAAATGCCAGAGCCAACTATCCAAACATTTTTCAAAGTACCCAGAACTTTACCAGGTAATGAAATCCCCTTTAAAACTCTAATCCAGTTTAACGTTGATTTTATCAGACCAAAACACATTTCCCCACAGGTAATTTTGTTATGGTCCGGCGAAACCAAGGTTAAAACCTTTTGGCGCAAACACAACACTGCTCAATACCAAAAGAACACCATACCTACAGTGAAGCATGTTGGTGGTAGCATCATGGATTGGGGCTGTTTTTTTTCATCAGCTGGAACAGCAGTCTTAGACAAGGTAGAGGGAATTATGAACATTTTGATATAGCAGTCAGTGTTCGCACAAAACCTTCGGGCTTCTGGTAGAAAGCAAAATAATTTAAAATAAAACTACTAGAACGGCTAAACTTCATTTGGCGTTAATCAGCAGCACTTTAAATGGTGGCAGGTGTGTGTTAACATCCATTTAATGACTGAATGTGAATAGTTAATTCTCGATACAGCCACATAACAGTTATGAGAGGGTGTGCACACTTGTTCAACCACATTCTTAGTTTATTTTGATTCCTCTCTCGAAAAGACTTAACTCAGTTGTACAGGTTATAGCACACAATTGTGGAAAAAGGTTGGAAAATGTATCGTTGTCATCTTTTTATATCACAAAAACCTGATATTTAAAAAGAGGTGTGTATGCTTAATATCCACTGTATGTACTTGGACAAGTCTTCCTCGATGCAATGTTTTTGTTCCATGCAACAGCAGGTGTCATGGTATATGCATCTCAACACACGAACATGCTGCAGAAGAAACATGGTCTCTGTGACAGCTAAAGGTTTGGCAACTAGATTTCATTCTGCCCTCAGCGATCATTGACCTTGCTCCAAATCAACTGGGATTGACTCTAGCTCAACCATAACCCTGAACAGGATAAGTGGTAGAAAATGGAGGAATAGATTCCATTCAGTCACTATCCTCAATCTGGTCCTGGTGATAGAAGTGGTCTTCATTGCAGGGAAGAGCGGACCACAACAGTTCTTCAGCTGGCAGCTTTAGTTGGTACATGAGCACATAAAGCTTGCCAGTGAAGAACTGCTGTAGGTCAGCCAATGAGCAACTCATTCAAATTGTAACCTGAGGGAAAAACATAGATGACAAAACACTAACGTGCTAGTTTGGCCTCTGGTTACATGGATATAGTTCACTGAAAGGCTTCTATCTATCCAAGAGTCATCAACTTAAGTATTATAAATGCTTCGGTGTGATATGCTTAAAACTGAGATAAAAATGACATGAATCCTTCTATGTGATGAACAACTTTAAGCCGGCTACTGTATAATACTTGCGAGGAGCCCGGGATTTGTCTTGCTTGGCCTCCAGTCAGCTGGCCGAGCTTCAACAGTCGTCGTCAGTCAATCTGAAAAGACCTTCACCAGCAGCATATTCTCTCTCAGTTCAAGGACGGGCCTTCAGGCAAACTAGCACACAGCCCTGCGAACCCAGTAACCCCGGAAAACTCAACGAACCCCATGCTGCTCTGCGCAACAGTAGAAAACTCTGAACTCCAAGTAAACACAAACACACAATCACCTTTTCACCATTCAAGTGCTTGATTTTATTTTATTTATTTATTTTTATTTTTTTAAGTATCATTTGGGAAAGACCTCCGGGTTAGCTGTTCAAGCTTGTTTCGAACTCAGAATGATGCATTTGACATAGAGACCAAAGGCTTCTTCTTTGTTCTGTTTCTGTCAGCACCCACTGGCCATTGTTGCCCCTGAGGAGACAACTTTCCTCTAGTGTGATTATATTAAAATGGATTTTTCGTTATCCGGGAAAAAAACAGATATTGAAAAGGACAAGGAAAGAGATGACCCGGATTCACAGATCAGAATAGTTTAAATGTCCATGTCATGACGACTGGGAGATCTCACGCCATTTGGGATAAAAGAAGCAGTTTGGATTTAAATGTGCACTCTTTGCACAGCTGTTATGCTCCTGCACACGATTTGAATGATGGTATAGCGTTACATTATCAACTAGTACGGCACAGGTAGGAAACACAATTTTTTTCCCCATTGGTACCAACTTGATGTGATAAATAATTGGTCAATTATTTTTTGATTCATTAATTAACATCTGCCACAATAGGCAATCATTCACAGCGAACACAGCGGTTGTAACCCCATGTGGGTGATTCATATGAAACAAAGCAGTGTTAACGTTTGAAAGAAAGCTCAAAGTTCACAGGCAAATCAAAAAGATCAGTTTTTCCATTCAGCACAGAAATTAAGTAAGGCCTCGGGCATATTTAACAGCTTGTTGTGACAGAGCTGCTGCTTGTTAAAGTAATTTCCACCCCTATTATTCCTTCGCACTCATGATATGCGAAGAACGCAGACAACACGCACAGCGAGGTCCTCCCACAGTGGAGAACAGGCTGTACCAAGAGTCACTGATTACACAGGGCTGATGACTCCGAGGACAACTATGGGGAGCTTTAATTAGCATCAATATAACCAAATGCAAAACCATTTTCACTGTTTAAAAAGGGAAACACCATGATGTGGAACTAATGTAATCTAACTTGGCCAGAGAAGAAGGTCTAACAGTAATCAACTCTTTTTGTAGAAAGTTCTCTCATTGGTGAAGTATGACTAAAAGGTCCTCTGCTATTTAATGGAGGATTACATCTAAAAGTTGCCAGTAACTGCGTGTCTAAGACGGCTGAACACAGAATGACACGACCCAAAAGAATGGGAAGCGCTATGAATCATTCCAAAAAAATGCCATCCCATATATATGCACCCCAACCCAAAATACGTATTGAGATGTTGGAGACACTTTCTTGTTCATTTTTATTTCCTTCAAGTGCAGGATGGAATTCACTTTCAGAAGAGATGACGTGAACTGGCAGGAAGTCAGCAGGTGGGAAAATGGAAATGACCTTTTCAGTCTTAATGCTGTGCATCTGGAGCCAGGAATGCAGCGATATGTGCATGCATACCAAAGCAGGCCGGTTTCTGGCTCGATGAGGTCATGAAGCGAGAAGCCAACAACACGGTGGTCATGCTGCGATGAGACTAGGATGCAGGCTGACAAGGCATCTGGGTCTGAATGTGTCTGCATCTGCTGTAAGCTCATGTGAAGGACACATTTCATTTCCACACACTGAATTGTGTGCAAGAGCGAAAGCATTAATGGCTTCTAGCTGAGGCGTCGAAGACAGGATGGGACCATAAAGAATAAAGATTTGTGAGCTTCCTGTGTCTATCGGCTCCCTTCCTACCATTAGGAAGTCTGTCAAAGACTACATTGTTTCATTTTATGTATGTTTGTGTCACTCCCTTGCTCGAGCAAAATGGTCCCTGTGAGTCCACCCTCTGTATACTTAATATCCTTGGTGACGCTCCCTCCTGAGCAGAAGTCCAGTTATTAGCTGAAAGACAGGAAATGTCGGCCAGGCAAGGGAATAAGAGCTGCCCATGCTGGTAAATCTGCGCAGTTTCATCTTTTCCCTCCAAGCCTCCGCCCTCGCAGTCTGACTGTCATGAGAGTTAGATTTCAAACATTTGTATGAGGTTAGCCAACAGCCAAGTGTCATGTTTGCTGTTAGGAGTTAACGTTTTCCCCCCTTCTCTTCAAAAGGAAACATCCTATCGCTGAAGATCTAGCTTTGATTCACTATGGCAGGCAAGGCAAACACAATAAGAACGAAAACAGACAAGGGCAGTATTGCAACTGTGACTCAGATGCAATATCCTGAGATGCACACAGATTTAAAAAAAAAAAAAAAACACAGGTGAAGGAGAGGAAATTTGGCCCCGTGCACGCTGGAGAATTTCCAGTAAAATGCAACAAAATCCAAACCCATACGATCTAACTAGCTGGTACATGAATGAGCGCACCAAGGTGTGATGCTTTAAGCACACGTTTTGATCTGATTCCACAGATGCTCATATTAATTCACAAATATAACACTCTCTCAATGTATTCACTCTCAAATTAACGGCCTCTTCAGGATTTGACCAAACGCCTATATTTAGTAACCAAATTCTTTCCTGCTGAGTATAAAAAACCCACAATGAGTGCCAAAACGAGTCGGTCCCCACACAGCGTAGGTACTCATTTTGCTGATTGAGTTTATGAACTGAATTTCTCATTTAACTAAAAACGATTAAGTACTGCATGCCTCGATGAAATGATAAGCTGATGACACTTTACCTCAACTGAATAAATGTCAAGGGAAAAAGAAATTAATGCTGAATTAGAGGTCAGATACCTTTTTATGCCAGTCTCATCACACACTAACAAACTGTGGGTATGCATGCATATGGAAGGAGTATAGTCGGGTATGCTGGTTGAATAAAACGACACCATCTCTGCTAGTGTGTGTGTGCGTGCGTGTGTGTGTGTGTGTTTCCTGTCGTGCTGGATGCAGCTGTACCCAGATGGCCTGCGAGCACAGCGTGCTCAGCTAACGGAGATGAGAACAACACATTCACCCTGAGGTAGTGAGCTGAAAAAACACTGCGGTCTGACATACCATTACCTCGCATCCACTGCATTCACATTGATAAATCTACAGTATATATGCAACCATCCATCAGCTAACACCTGTTGAATAAATCCTTGTTTAATTTAGTCTTCAGTAAGCCTAGTCGACATGAGTCATTTTTTGGCACTTAACGTACAGTAGAATGTGAAATCATTTTCACCATTTTATTCATGATATACTACATTATAGTGGGACCTCGGAGGTTTAACGTCATACCATACGGAGTTCAACCAAAATGTTCAAGGTGTGGGAAATCAGGAGCAGAGCTGTCATCATGTGTGACATCGCAAGCGAAGTCAACTTATCGCGCAAAATGGGTTAACCAAGTGTGTGTGTGTGTTTTCTTGGCAATGACGGCAAAGAGGTCAAGTTTAATGATGATCATACAGTAGTGGTAGAGACACCACTGTCCAGATATCTTGAGTGCAGTAAGTCAACAATATTAAAGCATCAGGAGAACGCAATGCCCACAGATTTCTCAAGATGGAAATGTAGGGGATCAATTACATTTTGTCGGAAAGGGTCAACTTCAGTAATATACAACCCTGATTGGTTAACCCCGTGACCAAGGTAAATCTTCTCAAACAATTCATTAATTTCCTGTGACTAAATAATTAAGGAATCTCTGGGAACACAAGCGCAATAAGGGGCTAGACAAGCAGCTTAAAATAACCACATTCTTTTTTTTGTCATGTTGTGTGACTACGCATGCATGACCAGGCTCTTCGCATAGATCATACACAGTATGTACAGTTATCTAATTTTATTGTACATTTGTACCCATCAACTGTCCAGGAAGAGCATAATTTTAATTCCATGCACTCGTCACCATTTAAATGGAATGCTTCTCCTTTTCTGTACATACTAGTTTACTACATCTTGCTGTCTTGCCACTCCCAACAAGAGTGTGATCCATTTTTTGGTGCTTTTAAAGCCCTTCTCTTGCCGTTATCTGAAAACTTTCTCTCCTCCTTGTCCGCCTTGGCTCTGCGTATCTTTAGGTTGGTCAGTTCAGCAAGGCCAAGTTACATTCTTGGAATGCCTGCTACATATGGTCCACATTCCAGCCTGTCTGCTGAGAGGCCCACTGCTCCTCACCGCTGGCTCTGCACACCCACACACCAACCCAAAGCGGTGTGTGCTGCGGTCTAAAATAATCTTTATATAGCTCATTGGGTGCCAGCAGGAGACTAAATCTTACTAAAGCCTCATGAATTAAGCGCCATAAATTACGTCCTCACCTCGGCCAACAGTGTTGTTTTATTTAGGTCTTCTAACTGCATATTCGAAAAAGTGGTGGTTACTTTTATTGAAGAAATATCCATGCCCTAAAGCTTTTAGCTTTTGAAAGGCATGCGTGTGCGTGCATACACACACACCAGCCCTTGTTTGTTATCTAGGTCACGAATAGAAAGTGTGAAAACCAAAACCTGGATGCCATTAATTCAGTAAATCCTGACATGTGTACACAGACACCAAAGGCAACCAGCTTTGATTAATCATTTGAGCCCTGCAAGAGTGGTAACTCACAATTAGCTCCGCCCAGGTTTGACTCATGACGCATGGATGTTCGATTGCTGTATGGTAGATCTGGATTTCTGCCGTCCGGAGACAGTTCCCACTGACTCCCAAAAGGCCAGGCTGGAATTCAACTGCAGAGTGGGCATTCTGCTGAAGGTATTAGGCAGCGGAAAGCAGACTCATCTCTGGAAGCACAAAAGAACAGAATGCTTAAGTTTACATTCGCGGCTACAACAGAGCAAATGCGGGGCTGGCTACACCCTAAGATTACCCGGAGGCGCCCACGGATATATGAAAAGTTGCTCCAATAAGACCCAGCCCCTCACGCTGGATAGGACCAATCAATCATTTAGGCACTATTCTAACTAGCTGAGACATTGTCATTTCTTTGAATATAAATGACATTGCCGAACTGATAACAGTTAGAAAAAAGTAACTTCTTTTACTTACAATAAAACCATTAAAAATACATGCAAAACAGTAACAAATCATTTGCGTGTAAACAAAACATAATTGATCAAAACCTTTTCACTGGGCAAGCAAACAGCAGCCCCTTTCACAGTGCTAAGGCGCTATTATTACACACTTCCCTTTCTGTTTAAAATGCACAGAGACGGGATGGGGGAGTGGAATGTTCCGCCGATAAGACCGCAGAGGAAACGGTCTCAGCCTATGTAACATTTGCGGGACAGCTGGAACGGTAGGAGAGGTATACTGCATACATTTATACGCCAGGCCGCTGATAATGAAACACCAGCAGGTAAAAAATGACAGGCTACAGGGTGAGGAGGGATTTTAGAAGTCTCAACAAGTGGTCTGATGTCTTCCATTTTGCAGTGCAGTATGCAGCAGTAAAATCCCGCACCTCCAAGAGCAGAATTGTTCTTCCATGATTTGAAATACAGTAAAGCAAATGCTTTACTGCTAGCAACTCTGATCATCTGATGGGGCTGTTGGGGCGTGGCCATCCCAAATGTGCAACCTCACTGCAGCTACCGCATTTCCACCGCAGATCCTCTGCTACGTCGATAACAGTCAACCTTAAATCGTGCCTACAGTATGTACACCAAATCACTCCATGAGCTTGTCACTCACCAGCGCCACTTGGAACAGAATGAGTGACTCAGCAAATGACACACTTTTATGTTTATTGGTTGTGATAAATGGCAGCAATGCTGACCGTGGCAAATGTGGTTCCAGATCTCACTGTGGCCAGTTTGGATGAGTTGACGCCAATGGTCTGACTAAATGCTTTCCAATTTGCTGACCAATACATACACACACACACACACACACTTTCCTCAGCGAGATGAATCATCATGCGCACACAAATAATTCAGACTATTGAGGGCGGATTTACCATTTAAATTAATATTACAGACTAATATAATTCCACTCTAGGACGACCTCTGAGTGTGCACGAGCGAGCGTCTAGGGAGTGGTCACTGGATGTCACTACTGGACGACAGTATTAATCACATCCAGCCACGCATATATGCATTACAGCTCAATAAATAATGACAGATTCCAACTTTTCAGCCTTCTCCCACTGAAAGTGTGTCATTGTAACCAGAGTCAAACCATTTGTGCAACAGAACCTCCCACACAGAATGCGAGCGCTGAGATTGGAACACGATTAACACTAATAGTCTTAAAAAATGTCGGCCGCAATACTCTGCATAGATCCAAACTGTGCAACAGCACCATGAAAAATTTTCTTTTCACAGTCAACAAGTGGCACATTACAGACAGACAGGCCATTTGTGGGTTAGTTAGCGCCAGGCAATGGCAAAAGCATCTTCCAACCTGCAGGCATTTGCTTTTGGGTGAGAGAGTTCAACGGAAGAGGTTAAGTTATCAGTGGGAGAAAAAGCAGGGCTGTAAAATCATGAGCCTCGGGAGGTTATTTGATGACAGGGGCAGAGCCATTTTAGGGATGGCATGTTGGGTGCAGGTGGGAAATGTCACCCACTGCTTCAACAGGAAGTTAACCCATTAAAATCACAGCCAGGCATCAGAGGCGCTGACCACCGCCAATAGGATTATGTAATTGTCGCCACTAATGGAGGGCAGAGTTCATTATGTAACTAAACCTGCAACAGGTCGATAGGCACTGGGATGTACAACAGCACTATGGAGGTGACTCAATGTTGCTGCATTTGGATGACAAAAAAAAATAAAACAAATAAAAAATATATAAAAACAGCATAAACTGCCACAAGTTTATGAAACACAGCCCCACCTGTCAGCCATCACCTTGCAGACTCCTGGAAGTCGGTCCTGGTCTTGCCTTGCATAATTCAAAATGGTCTTTAACAAGTGTATGTACAGTGGGCACCTGGAAAAATGGAGGGGGAGGGGGGGGGGGGGGGGGGGTGTCAGCAAAAGACAAGCTTGAAAGAGGAAATAAATGACTGAGGAGGTGGAGGAGGGGCAACCTCCATGTTGAACTGCAAAGGGTGGGGCCTTGAAGAATTCACTCAATCTGATTTACTTGACTAAAAGCGCATTTTTAATGAGACTATACAGGGGTTAATCTGCCTGTGCAGTGAATTATGATCGAGCAATACCATGTGTCGTCTTTGAATTCGATGACAACTGCTTTAAGAGGAAACTCTTGGGGCTTTAGATTCATCCTCCACCCAGACGGTCGACCGGGTACATTATAGTACAATATGGCCCGAATAATACAAATTAATTGATACGACCGTGACACATTGCCCTACAGGGGATATTTACCGCTACCATCTAGTCATAAATGGGGGGGGAATAATTAAAAAAAATATACAAATAAAAAAAAATGACGACAAGATAGCCATCCGCTGGCTATCTCCTGCTTAAAAGTTGTCAAAAGGGGATTTTCACACTTACTTTGAGGTCAATCCGCCGGTTCCGCTGCGCCACTATGACAGCAAATATGCGCAGCTGATCTGTTCGGGCCGGTTGCACCCCACGCCCAGTTGGCCTGTGGCGGCTCTCCACTGTAAAGTTGCCACGTCCGTTACATTCTGGAGGGCCTCGTTAAAGCCCAGAGGAGCACTCAAAAAGCACGAGGCCACCCGATTTCGGTTGCAAAGTTGAAGACGAAGCGGAACGTTCAAGGTGGGGCAAGGCGGTCGGTTACGTAAGATTTGGAAGAAAATGACCGAACACGTCTAAAACGCTTCGGCTGGTGGGAAGACGACGAGGGCCGAACCCTGGACGAGCACGCTCCCGCGACAAACGTGAGCGTCTCCAACGCAGACGCCTGACAGCCACACCTTAAAACTCTCTCAGTGAATTTCTCCCGACAATTCCAGAGCTTTCGACAAGGCCGAGGGCTCACAAGTTCTGACGCTCTGTGTGTCGAGCGCTCAGCGCTGACAACGTTTGGACCTGTACGCGATAAATGTTTAAAAAAAAAAAAGCGAGAGAGAGAGAGAGAGGCTAACGCAGAGTATCCTATTGAGCAGTCACACCCCGTGCTTCTTGGCTGCTCCTCGGGACTCCCTCCCGGTCTCTCCCTCAGCTCCAACTCATCTCTTCAAACCGGCTTCTCTGCCCGATCAGCTGGCAGGCTCGTGACGTACGCACAGCCCGACGCCCAATCGGAGGAGAGAAGGGGGAGCGCAACAGCACACGCCCTCCTCTCAGCGCCTTGACGGGCAGGCTCTTTAACCAATGGCTAGTAGATCACTGTGAGAAAAAAGGCGGGCTCCAGGAATGACGGCCAATCAGATTGCTTCCGCCCATAGGAGGCGCTTCATCCTCTGACCTATCGGTTTGCTGGAAATGTTATGTGAAATGTTGGGAACTTTTCCACATGACCAGGCTGCAGAATGCAGATACATCTGAGTCTATTTTCCTGAATGACAGTAGGAATCATATTGTATGTCATAAAACCGGTTTAAGTTTTTTTTTTTGTGTCATACCGTGTAATGTCTACTGTCATACAAATTATGTTCTTGTCTGGTACGGCATTACATAACTAAATTTTCCCACTGATAATGGGGTGGTGGCCTTCTATTGGGTCGCCAGCTTGGTCGGGGGCCCATTATGGGGAGGCCTTTATTTGTACAAACAAATCTATTATTATATACCGTATGTGTGTAGAACACAATTAAAAAAAAGGACCTTTTTTGGAAAGTTGTAGTGAAATGGCTAAGAAAAGAGGCAGACTATGCTTAACAAATAGGGTTGCATAGCCTATTTAAATAAAAGACATCCTGCTTACCAGAGATGCTGATTATCAAATGTATTAATGTGTGTGGATTGCAACAAACGCATTTTGCTCGTCAAACTTGGCTTGCTCTGACCAACCAATCAGAGGATGGAAAAATGCTAATGTCATCAAAGCTTAGCTTGGGGAGGACAAATATGAAATCTGATTGGTAAAAGCAACAGTCCCATTGCTAATACACTACTGTAACTCAGTGGTGAGCGGTCAGGGCCAGCAGGGCCTTTTCTGCTGGGTTAAACACTATCAGAAGCACCGACCTATATTTAGAACCGAGATTTTAATTTTATTTGTTTTATTGAGCTTGTGTTAATGTACAAGCAACCATCTCGTCTCTTCATTTTGTAGCTTTTCTCTAGCTGGACTGCTTTCAGTACAGTATGTGGATGTTAGATTATGTTTATCCAATCAGTCCAGCCTCTACATGTTGCCATGTCAACATGTAACTTAAAGGTGAAGTTTGCTGTTGTCAAACTGCTAGGAAGCTTTGAATGTAGCCTCACTTGACCCCACCCCCAGGCCTCACATTGCTGACCAAAACCACGCCCCTCACTAACACAAACGTGCACGAGACGTGCATAGTACAAATGTCGACGGTAAACAAGCTGTGTAGAACAACAACATTACATATGTTTACCATTGTTTTAATCTATTCTTATTAATTGCTGCAAACCAGAGGTAAATAATTGGGGCAAATAAAAAAAAAAGTCTGCGCGAGACTGCTGTGTATGCACGGAAAATGATTAACATCTCTTCGGTCTCTCGTATAGACTGTTCTTCTCACGGTGGGTCAAGTTTTAAAATAATAATTAAAATTAAATTAGAAGCATAACATGCGGCCAGAGAGGGATATTTTTTCAAAAGATCATTTAAATAATATTTTACTGACAGGTCATACAGAAAATGTTTACATATATGACAAAAAGTGTTATTTTTGTATTTTATTCTTTAAAAAACTGCAAATTCAATCTTTATGCTATTCTACTACACTTTTTCGTAATGGGAAAAAGGATGTGTCTATTTGAGTAGGGGCATTTGTTTGTTGTTAAAGTGAGCTATAGAATTTGTAAAAGAGTTAATTTCCTAAAGGCTGTGCTATCAGAGTGGTTAGTCATAATTTGAATAGGGTGAAATTGTCAAATTTCACCTTAATGTTTGCATGCATCAGGGATGCAGAGTAGAACAGCTCCTAAGGTACATTTGTGACTAATCCAAAATCCTAATTGCAGAAGTTTTCTTTCATATGTCTTCTCTTTATGTTTGTTTTCGGTGCACTCCAGAAGGAATGGCATAACAAGAGGTGAACCTGGAGTACCTTTTGTTCACATTGCACCGGTTACACAAATTGTACAGGTTAAGTAAACTGCTCAGAGGACTCGATGTGAACCAACCCGACCATGCTGGAGGTTATCTTATCTTATTTTTTTGTTTTTTCTCCACAGTGGTCTGAGTTAGTTTGGAAAATTAAATATACTCAAAAAGGCTGAGAAGTTGCATTTGCATAACTGAACAGGACCAATCATGAAAACACTCTAAAATACACATTTGTTCTTCATGGTATGCTTGGAATACCCATTTTGCACAAAATGTACTATTTTGCTTTTCATCTTATTAAAGCAAACAAAGCATTCCTATGGATTGCGAATTGGGTTAAACACCCAAATTACTGTTTGCACTTCTCATGGACAGAAAAAACAGTTTGAGGCTCAGTTGTTGAAAGGGGGAAAATATGTGAATGCTATAGTTTCCTTCCACACTGAAAAAAGATTGAAGGTTGCTCTTAATGAAATGGTTTAATAGAAAATACATTGCGGATCTAGATACAGCACTATGATCTCTTACGAATTCAAGTTTCCAAATGTTATGTTAAAGGTGGAAGTTAGTTTGGCCATGAGGTTGCACAATTCCACCAAAGATTTGATGGAAAATGTGCCCTTTAAGTCCTATAATACATGCATGTACAGTTGAAACCAGGTGCTTACATCGCACATCCACATTTTTCCTCACTGTTTGACATAAAATCAGACTAAACCTTTCATTTTTTTAGGTCAATTACATTCCCGAAATTATTTCTATTTGCTAAATGGCAGAGTAATGAGATGATGATGATTTTGTTTTTGTTTTGGGCAATTATACATTACTTTCTTCAAAGTCAGAAGTTCACATACAGTAAGATTACTATGCATTTAAACAATTTGGGATAACACCGATGACGATCTCATTTCTTTGGAAACTTTCAATAGGTTTATTGACAACATTTTAGTTAATTAGAGACACACCTGTGGATGTATTTAAACAAGGCACACCTGAAACACACTGCTTCTTTGTGTAACATAATGGGAAAGTCAAAAGAAATCAGCCAAGATAAGAGGAAGAATTGTCTAGAAAAATCCCTCTGTCATTATTCTGGCATTTAGCAAATAGAAATAATTTTGGTAATCCTGTTTGACCTAAAACAGGAAAAGTTTAGTCTGATTTCATGTCACAGTGAGAAAAAAAAGCCCGTCTTTTTATATTGTGTTTATAAGCATCTGGTTTCAACTGTATGCATAGCTGAGATCAGCGAGCATTTTAAGATTAACGCTATGAGTGTTTCGTGCTGACACCTATTCCAAAAGAAGGAACAGCCTCAACAAGGATTGTTAGGGGGGAAAGAACAGTAGAAGAAGAATATACAGTACACTAGAACTTAAATCAAGTGAGTGGAGTGGACTCATGTTCAAAGCCTCTAGCATGTTAACAACACCATCATTCGTTATTACAGTTAAGTGTGAATGTTGTATTTTTAAAAATATTTTAATATTAAAGACGGCTGACTGAATTTTTACATTTGAATGACAATTACATTTGAATGACAATTACATTTGCGCTTAAGTGACCATTTTTCCTTACTTTTAATGCATACGTTCTGTACAGTGCACTATACACCCATAGTGAGGGTTCTGAAAGGCAAGGCCATAAAACTCTTGCAGTGCAAATAATAATGCAAGTGAATAATGCACTTTAAACTGTACCATAGCAACCCAGCCTCTCACAGGTGCACAGAGCAGTGAAGGTATGCAGATCGGTAACAACCTGTCAACATTCTTGTTGTAATATGAAGTTACACAACGCAGACTCAGCACAGTGACACAGCTTTTATCCCTTGCCCCGATTTATGTTGATGCATTCACAAAGTCCGAAAGGAATGCGCCCCAACATACATCGTTGAAACACAAACTTGTAATGCTTACAGAGACAATTGCTGCATAACTAAAAGGAAGTCATTAGAAAGTATACCTGAAGGGAGCGAGTTATCTTGGAATGGCATCCATGTCCACATACTGAATTAATCTTCTACTGTAAATACTATCCAGGTGCGCTGGGTGATGTCAGTGCACCTTAAAAGAGCGCTGTTCAGCGAGATTCAAATGATTTTGCGCATAGGTGGGTGCTCCGTTTTCTTTCGTATTTTGTGCAACACTACTTATTCCATAACAAGGCCCAGACTCAACAAGGGGTGTCATGAAAAGAAGCATGTGAGAGAAGTGTGTCGTCACTTGTTATCCAAGTTAAGGCAGATTTCTTTTGTTGTTGTTGTTGTTGTTTTAAGCTTTTCTCTGATAAATTAAGAATATTACTTGTAACACTGAAAAATACAGTTTTTGTATGGGGTGATAAATTCAATCCATTATTCCCTCTGCCAAAAATGGCTTTAAAACAAATCAAACGTTGACCGTGATAGACCTTTGAAGTTCCACTGCTTTGTATTACTGTTGCTGGCAATGTGACTCTGAAAAGTCTCAGTTATCTAACATAATTATCAGTAAGAAAAACAGCATGAACTGCAATCATTAATTTTAAAAAGAAGGAAGGCAAGACTTAAAGATGAACCAAAGAGGCCCCAAAAAAGTATTTGATACACCAAAGAAATGAGTGTCTGCCAAATGTTGAATGAATAAAAACATAAATAAATAAATCAGCATGTATGGAAGATTAGGCTCTGAAATCATGAAAAAGAAAGCTTGCCCGTGAGCTGCAGGACTGTGCGGGCGTGTCCGCTGCAGGCGCTGGTCACAGCCCTTCAACTGTCAATCAAATACGTTTGTATGTGTGCAGTGTCTGAAAAACATGTGCCGCTGTGTTTACGGTTAATAAACGGTTAATTTTCCCGTGTGTCTGTTATGTGGGGGGACCCACACACAATAACTCCGAGCAAGGCACTGACTCGTTAGCTCCCGGGCTAGCGAACATTATAAACTGTTAACGTTCCCTTAAGTATCTCTGTTGAGTGTCTGTCATGTAGGAAGGCTGTGGAGCATTGGACAGAGTTAATGCCGGTCCGCCGGTCCACGAGCCCACTAGCGACTAATACGTACTAGCCTAGCAGCAAGTAGCAGGCCACATCGCCGTGGAGCTATCCAGCAGCTCGCTTTATGAGCCACGTGCGGGTCGCTACGACAGAGACACCAGCCCAAACATTACATAACACTTTAGGGAAGATGCATTTTTCGGGTTGTAGTCAGAGCTTGATGGCTAGCTGCAGAATGTAGTATTTTGTGCTAGAAATAGGCCAAGCTATTATTACTAGGTAAGTCGCAATTCCAGCGATTAGCCATAGACAGTGCTTGGACCTCATGCCAGAAAGTACAGTATAGGCTCCGCCCCAGACCATCGTAGTTAGGGGGCTAATTTTTAGCCCTGCCTAAAAAATCCGGCCAGCTAAGATGGTGAATAAGAGTCTTCAGCTATATCTCAACAATTCAGTATTAAATTGTTCTCAGTCTTTGCACGTTTTCAGCACTTACCTTCAAACATATTGAATGTATTCAGAAACAAAACACATTTTGGACATAGGTTCATCTTTAATACTTATCCTCCTGTGGCACCAACTTAAGTGTACGTCCTCTGTTGCACACACATTATATGACATTTTTTGAGCACAAATGAGATTGCAGCTTTGCTTACAGAGCTGGCAAAGAATAACTCATGTGCTGCATGATCGTGGTTCACTCAGTCTGTTCACCATCAGTCACAGATCGGCCAAAGGGGAGTCAAGGGAGTGCCTCTGTCACTTTAAAGAACTCCCATGGTCAAAAGAAAGTGATTTGTAGTGCTGGCAGCCAACCAGGTTGTGTGTACTGTGGAGGCCGAAGCCAATGAGGAGCCATGCTGTGTAGAGGTTACAGAAGAAGCCTTGAACCCAATGACTCAGCAAAGTGTGCTGCTCGATGACACTTTGCAGCAATTTAAAGGGCCAAGCATGCATATACCGGGCTTTAAAAAGGGTATCTGAAGAAAACAGTCTAAAAATCAGGTCAGGCATGCACTCTCCATCTTATACAGAGCATGCAATGTATGCGGCCCTGGTTGGGTTTCCAGAATGATAATGCAACGAGTGCAATCTTACAAAACTAAGCCTTTTTTTTTTTAAACTCATTTCACTTGAGTTTGAGAACACATGGGACTATTTTTGTCAAGTTATAGAGCCCCATCTTGGATAAGATCATTTGGCATCGATAAGCTGTCATGGCTGGCCAAGCGGAATGCGGCTTCGGTGGTCGCTAAAGCAAAAACTCAGGTATGGGAGTAGTTCGGTGAGGGCATGGAGAAAGAGGAAATTCTGGTCCACCATCTGGCGTCTCAGGAGGGGGAAGCAGTGGACCATCAACACTGTGTATAGTGGGGATGGGGCGCTGCTGATCTCGACTCGGGACGTTGTGAGTCGGTGGGGAGAATGCTTCGAAGACCTCCTCAATTCCACCGACACGCCTTCCCATGAGGAAGCCGAGTCTGGGTTCTCTGAGGCGGGCTCTCCTATCTCTGGGGTTGAGGTCACCGAGGTGGTTACTACATCTTTCGGCTGCCCTGGGAACGCCTCAGGATCCCCCCCCGGAAGAGCTGGATGAAGTGGCTGGGGAGAGGGAAGTCTGGGCGCCCCTGCTAAAGCTACTGCCCCCGCGACCCGACCTCGGATAAGCGGTAGAAAATGGATGGAAGTTGTCATGATTTCATCCAAGAGTTACAGTCACATTTTATTTCCCAGTACTGTTAGTGCTGGTACGTTGTACACCAACGTTACCAGTGGCAGGTTAATAACCTGACAGTTCAACCTTTGAGGTACAGTCTGTTCTTATAAACCGGTGGACTGCTGAAGTTCATATGTCGAGACAATTTTACTTGAAGGAAACAATGGAAATAGAGACACTCTATTGCAGGGATCACCATAAACCTTTATTAACTGCATGTGCAGAAAGTACCATTTAGCATTCATAGGTGTAAAAATAAACATATGACTGATAATATTTAAAGTCATGTAAAAGCAGTACAACAGGCAGTATTAACATTATGACGACTGTGAAATGTGTAATGGAAATATGACATGCATTTCAAATTTGGCAAAATGTAAACAAATATGAAGTGTTTTTATTGAGCTACTTTTAAGTATCTTAATTTTGATCTACTTTGACTAAACGACATAGTGACCTAAATTATCCAATTTGAAAAATGAGTTTTTATGTCATTTGTACCGGTATGTTGTTCTCCGTCATCTAGTTCCTTAAACGTGACCTAAATGAGCAGATTTCCTGCAGACAAATGGAAAGCTGGTAACATCTCACGAGCCTTGCCCATTTTATGTGAAATACAGTTAATTATACTGCATTAATCCCGGCCAGGTTGGTATGATGCATCCTGAAGTCTGGACCTAGTTATTTTCCCCTGCTCAGAATGACATTTGCGTCATGTCTATGTGCGAATTCATGGACGTATGCAACAAACAGTGTGATGCTGGTCCAATGAGTAAAAAAAAATTTCAGCATGTATCAATGCAAAAATGACTGCACAGAGCTGTAGCCTAATGTTACATGTGCTGACTTACAATATATTGGCTGACCTCGGTTAAGTATGGTTGTCTTCAAGGGTCAAAAAGTAGCTGTCAATTTTTAAATTAAACAAAACTATCTTTGTAATCTAAAGGGGTGCTACCATTCAATGGGTAAAGGGGAAGATGGAGCCTATCCCAGCTGACTGTCGCCTATCAAGGGTTAGCGGTTCGAATCCCGGCTCAAACTGTCCTCTGTCAAAGTATTCTCGGGCGAGACCCTGAACCCTAAATTTCCTCCGAGTTGGCGTTGTAAATGAGAATCTGTTCTCGAGTGCCTTACCTCGTTAAAAAAAGAATAAATAAATATCAATCACAGGTCATATGGACCCCAGGAAGATTAGCTTTTGTATGTTACAACAATTAATGGGGAGCCAATAAACAATAAACAATGAACAATCATTGACATTTACATTTACAGCTAGGGTCCTTGAGTGGGAATTTATTTCACACTGGGAACAGGGAAGTCAGCTTTATGTACCGCTACACCACCGATGACAGAATTCCAAAATAAAAATCTAGAAAAATATAAATAAAAGTAACACACAAAATAATTTTGTTAAAATGTGTCCAAAAAATAAGTTTGAGTTTCAGTTTCATCTCTCACATTCCTAAGAAATAGTTGTAGTTGAATTTCCTTTCACTAGGAAATTCCATTGTCACGGATCTAATTACAATGGGATTGCACAATATATTTCTGGACACACAGTTCGGAATGAGTGTGCATGATGGCCATGGATAAGTCGTGACAATTGCAGATAAAGGTATAATTTTTACACAGTTGTAGATTGCGTGATGGTCCAAAGTGCTGTTAAGTTCCTCAGTGAACGGTAACCGCTGCCCTTGGTTCAAATCACCTCTTCACATTGTGATTGATTGTTCCAGGAAATGCTCTTACTTGAACCTTGAGGATTTTTTTTCTCAGCTAAGAGTAAAGCAGCAATTTCCTCATTGATTCATGTGATTCACACCCAGTTGTTTCATAATCTTGTCAAGTGTGTTAGTCTGGCCCTGATTCCTCCAAATCAGCGCCAGGGGTCATCGACATTTTGAAACTGACAGCTGCTTCTTGGGTGCTGATTACTGCCAAGGGCTACCCGTTTGATACACACTTTTGAAAAACAAAACAAAACAGAACAAAAAAAGACAAAAAAAACAAAGCTCCTTTTATCTTTAATTATGTAGTCGTAACGCCCTGCGATTGGCTGGCGACCGGTTCAGGGTGTACCCCGCCTACCGCCCGAAGATAGCTGGGATAGGCTCCAGCACGCCCGCGACCCTAGTGAGGATAAGCGGTGAAGGAAATGGATGGATGGATGGATGTACTCGTAACAATTAATGATATTCATCTAACGTAACTCCCTATTTTTAAGTACTTGTAATTTATTTCTGAACTATAATTCTTACAAGAAATTAACACGAGAAGAAAGTGTACTTTTATTTAAAATTTGATATGGGCCCCAGCATTAACCACCAGTTTTAAAGTATTTTAAAAGACGGAATTACTTGTCAATCACCCTGTATATGAAGACGCTGATCATCTTAATGATTTCTCACAATATTTATCAATAATGATTTAATCATTGGGATGATATCGGGAGTTTAATTTCACTGGTGAGCTAATTTTAGAACAGCTCTGTGGGCGACTCTTGTGGTCCTTGGGAGCAACCTGGTGCCCGAACCGGCCAGTCAGGGGGTCCAATTCGACCCGTGGGGAGCAGAGAACACATTAACTGCAATTTTTAAATAAGTAACTCTTGTTAGAAGCGGCACGGTGACCGACTGGTTAACACATCTGCCTCACAGTTCTGAGAACCGGGGTTCAAATCCCGGCCCCGCCTGTGTGGAGTTTGCATGTTCTCCCCGTGCCTGTGTGGGTTTTCTCCGGGTACTCCGGTTTCCTCCCACATCCCAAAAACATGCATTGTTGGTTGATGGAAGACTCTAAAATTGCACTGTGTGCCAGCTTTGCACTGTGAAGAATACAGTTTTGTTAAATGAATCCCTACTGTAGAAATATTTTAAGATTAGAATAGTTTTCATTTTTAATATTTTTAAATTTGTAATATATTTAAGATTATATTTTCAAAATGTCACTCAATAGCTTTAGTTCAAAAGAGGTTGGTTTGGTGAAACCCTATTATATTTAGTTGATCACCTGTCTCTTTTTAAGAGACAGGTGATCAACTAAATATAATTGGGTTAGAAATCACTGCACCCTCTTTCTGAATAGTTCAATTTGTATGGTGTGATGAATCTGTTGAGGTTGTCAATTTTCATTTCAACATGGATGCGGAAATTTATGTAAATTAAAACAATTTGTAGATATTAACAAGTTTTTTTTTTAGTTTTCTTTTTAATAAATGGTAGCCTACATGTAGAGATCTACTTTGATCTGTTAGTTGCACAAGTGTAAATGAAAAAAAAAAAAAATAGATTCAGAATACTGTTGAAATTTCAATCGATTTTGTTAAGACATTTCAGATTGCCATCTGCCTCACAGTTCTAAGGGGCTGGGTTCAAATTCGGCCTCGCCTGTGTGGAGTTTGCATGTTCTCCCGTGCCTACATGCATTGTAGGTTAATTGAAAACTCTAAATTGCCTTTAGGTTTGAATGTGAATGCAAATAGTTGATTGTTTATATGTGCCCTGTGATTGGCTGGTGACCAGTTCAGGGTGTTCCCCGCCTCTCGCCCAGAGTTATCTGAGATCGGCTCCAGCACGCTCACGACCCTAGTGAGGATAAGCGGTATGGAAAATGTATTGCTGAAATTTCAGATTGCTCACATTATTTACAACATTTACAACAAGATAATAATAAATAAATGTGACAATGTAGGCCTACTTGTGATTATTTGCACCAAAACAGTGGGGAAAATGTACAATAGTTGTTATTTATAGCTTATTGAGCCACAAATGTATGCAAATGTGAGATCAAATGTTGGTGAATGTGGCCCCTGAACAAAAATGAGCTTGACACCCCTCTAAAATGATACCACTAACCAGGAACATTTTCCACATGTACTGTACGTTTTTATACTTAAGATATGTTATATTTATACAATAGATTATATTCTTTTCCCAGATATTTTCATAGCGTTGTAGCATTTCCACGTGGTTTATCTTGGTTGCCACACACAGGGCCAAGGCCTACGTACTGATATGATCAGCCTTGCTGGTGGTAGGAAGGGAAAAAATTATCATCAGAGAGCCGGATCCAACCTCCAATTTCTCCAAACACCCTTGTTTGTCTGATACTTGAAAAGGACTAATGATGATGGTAATAGAAAAAGACCTTTCACTTAATAAAAAGTGACAACAATATAACAAGAATAGGAATATTATATTGAAGCTAATTGATGGAGACGGGCTGGCAGACCCGTGGTGGCTGAAAGTGATGACATCACTCTGAAAGGGAGTCTTCCCAAAGACGCGATTGTGACAAGTGCTGGCAATAACTGCTGACAGTGTATCTCAGACATTAAATCTTTCGCTGTGTGTTAAGGTCCTGAGGTTTGTAATATGGCACCACTAACATCTTTCCACTTTTCACTTTTTTGGGACTTACAAAAGCGTCCATCCAGGATTCTAAAATCCTTATTTGGCATCTAGTATAGCCTGCACTGTTGCTTCCTTTTCTGTTGACATAGTCTTCATGCAAAAAGCGGTCAGAATATAGACTATATTGCCAAAAGTATTCACTCACCTGCCTTGACTCACATATCATGTGAAGTGACATCCCCTTCTTAATCAGTAGGGTTCGAGATGACATTGGTCGTATCTGGTCAGCTGGAAGGGATAGGGTTCTGAGGAATGTTCAAGGTTCCCACGCTCCTGCATTCTTTATCTGGTCCACTCGCCAGATCTCTCTAAACCGGGTAGACCAAAAGGGGACGTCTTTTGCAGGGTCATCCGCGCCACATCTGCTGTCACTGACAATGAGCTGGGCATTTAGGTACAGGAGAAGCTCCGTTATCGCTGCGTAATTTCGACATATGTTCCGTGTCAATAGTTCATCTTATACCTGCCAGTCGTGTTTACCGTTTGTTAGACCGATTTTCAAATGCAAATTCTTCTGTGATTTTGGTTTACGTAACGTTTCTTTCCTTGAGTAGGTTAGATTCTGTGTGTAGAACTTTTTGTTTGACATTTTCTTCCCGCAGGCTCCGTCCACCTCTTTTAGTTATCTTGTGTCCTCCGCGTTATTTATGTGAACCTTTTGTCATTTTTGCTATATGCTTTGTGTTTACTAGTGGTTGCTAACATTTACGTGTACACTTGGTTTAATACATTCAGTTTGATTGCTCTTCTTTTGTACTCTCTGCTTTGGGTCCACTGACAAGATTATTATCATGTGTAATCTGTTATTTTGGCATTGTTGTCTTGTCATGTTTTACTCCTCTCTCACTCGGTTTCAAAAACCGCAAAATGGTCACCCTAAATTAATTATTAATACCATACAAATCCTTTGCTTCATTCAGTTAGCACTAATACTGTGACACTCACTGTGTTTTTCATGCAGTGACACCATGTGACATGTATCGTATGAGGCATTGAGGGCAGCAGGATGCCTCAACCCTGACAGACACTCAGTTTTCTGACACTCACACTCACTGATCAATATATTTACTTATGTAACGTTCTGGTTTAGACTGGAGTAGAGATTCCAGCTCACTGCAACGTGACAAGGCTTTGAATGGATTGAACTACTGTATATTTTTCCTTATCACCACTCTGCCTCAATCCCAGTGTCACCACACTCTTCCTCGTAGGGATGGCCCTATCGATGCTGTGATCCGTGGCAGTGGTGGCCTTAATCGCGCCCTGTGCGAAGCCCCAGACCCATACATGGTGCCGGTTAAACGTCAACAAGAGGAGGCGGGGGAGGTGTTGGTGTGGTGGTGCTGACAAACCAATTTTCCCGTTCTCATCAAGTCCAGAACAACGTGTAGTTGGGTATAGCTTTACTTTGGAAATCCAATCCTCCAAGGGGAGGTGTGTGTGTGTGTGTGTGTGTGTGTGTGTGTGTGTGTGTGGAGGGGGGTCCTGACTTATTCATGATGAAGTATTTCCAAAACACGAAACCGATTTGATGTTGTATTTTTGGGTTCATTCCCAAACGTTTTACAATCAATTAAAAAGAGTGATCAACTTGAATTCATTTTGCAAATGGAAGCACTCAATATCTTTATATTTATATTACATTTTTGAAAGACGGGAAAAAAAGAAGTAATCTGGTATTTATACTGCATTCTTTGTAAATTGTGAGTACAAACTCACATTTGAGGAATGAATAGATGTTTCAGATAATAAGAATCAGAGACAATAACAATGCGGCACGGTGAAAGACTGGTCAGAAACATCTGCCTCACAGTCCGGACGACCGGGGTTCAAATCCCGGCCCCGCCTGTGTGGAGTTTGCATGTTCTGCCCGTGTCTGCGTGGGTTTTCTCCAGGCATTCCGGTATGCCTAAAAACATGCATGATAGGTTAATTGAAGACTCTAAATTGCCCGTCGGTGTGAATGTGTGCGCGAATGGTTGTTTGTTTATATGCGCCCTGCGATTGGCTGGCAACCTGTTCGGAGTGTACCCGGCCTCTCGCCCGAAGATAGCTGGGATAGGCTACAGCACACCCGCGACCCTTGTGAGGATAAAGCGGTACAGACAATGGATGGATGAAGACTATAATAAAACGAGTGAGGTGAATGCCATTCTGCTTTTCTGCTACATTAACTTGTCTGACTTTGCACTACAGTATGCTAATTAAGTCACGACAAGTGTCCTATTTTAAAAGTATTGCACTCTGTGCTCCTAAGAAGAAAGGGCAACTTAACACCTCCAACATTACATAATCCTGATTTACCTTCAACATAAGGTCTATACAACATAAATCATGTAGCCTATTGAGGACTTACAGTATTTATTGGTGCAATATGTAGAGTAACTACAAGTTCATGGAATGCCTTTAGCCTACAGTTTGGATATTCAGGAAGTTACAATTAGTAATTTTACTGCTTCTCTAAATGGCACTTTATTCCGTAGCTTGATCACAAGATACCAATTTCATATAAAGGAAGTATCTTTACATGAAGGAAAATTCCCCCAAGCCCATTGAGTAAAGCTACTCATCTGTGTAAATGTTGAAGTGAAATCATCCGCATTGTGGTTATAACAATTCAAATCCAACCTTTGAGCTTTATTTGAAAGATGGTGTTTGAAAGTAAAGTTGGAATTTTTATTTTTTTTAGCCTTTTTATAGTGCCTTAAGTTATCTCTAAGGTCATACCAAATTAAAAACTTGTATAAATGTATGACATTTATAAATACCTTACCTAACCCTTTTTCTCATTTTGCCTTACAACTCCTCCATTGTCTCCAGATACAATCCCCTCCTTCCTACTCTAGAAAAACATGTTGCTACGGTAGTACAACTCTTAATCGGCTATCATTTGAGTCACTCAAAACTTTGCAGTTTTTTGTTTATTTTGCTTTTTCTTTTTGTCAGTTTTCTGCAACCCTTATGCAGCCTAAAATAGGGGTGTTTCGAATGTGAGAAGTAAGCAGAGTTGCATTAAAAAATAACAACAAAGCAGCAAGACTCCAGCATTCCGACTGTATGTGGCAGCACTTTTTCCCTATCACAGTTAAAGCAGGTTGTTTCATTGTTTTTATGTCTTGCTATTAACATTAGTTGACTTTTTCATACATATGTGTGACATTAGTGAATGTTAAAAAGTGTGACGTGAATCACTCCAACAAGCATTGTTCACGTGTTTTCTTTTCTTTCTTTTTTAACATTGGTTTAACACTTTTATGCCATTTTGAAATGTTACAAGGTCTCTTAAAAAGGTCTGTATATGATACAGGTTTGATTATGGCAATAGATGATTTGCAATGCCATTATTTCCTGAGGGAAAATGTGTATCTTTACAGAGTGTAGATAAACACAGTATCAACACACAGTATCTGAGTGTTGGAAGCTGCTTGCGGCTGGTTGTGAAATCACTGTAAAATTCAGATTCAGATTTTTAAAAAACTATTTTTCCCTGAGGGGCAATTAAGAGAGCACAATGCGGTACTGTTATTGACACAAATCTACAAAATAACTAAATAACTAAATGGGTGTGGTCAAATCTATACATTGACATACAGAATGTACTTTTTATTACGAAGACCAATGCAATACACAGGATTATTTTGGAGTTTACATGGAGCATTATTGTGTGTGATAGTCCTTATGGGGTGGTTGATGTCAAACCTCTAAAAAAAATGTTATGCACGTGCATTTGTTTATGTGTACAAGAGTACAAAGTATTAAAACTGATGTGGGAAAAAAACGACCCTTGAGACCCTTTGTATCTTTATCCTGATTCACACTAACGTCTATGGCCTTTTCGTGTACTTTTGTTGGCGCACACACACACACACACACATGGCAGCAAAAGCATAACCCACCTCGATGTGAAAAAAAAGCAGCATTTTGTCCAAGATAAGGGTTTGCTGATGAGATGTTTCTTTGATCCCATTTACAGTATGAGGCACAAGGGATGAAGAGATGTAGGACAAGCAAAGAGAAAAATAGAAGAAGATAAAGTCCCCAGGAGATAATAAGAGAGTAAAGGTCTGACTCTAAAGAACTGGTATGCTGTAGAAGAGAGGAAAATTACTCCTGCTGCACTGTAGTGGCCCACCTGCTGCTCCCTGGCCTCCATCTCAGGCTGCTTGGTCAGGCAACCCACTGACTTGAATACAACAAGTCTTAAGACTGCATGAGGAGAGAATGAGACATGGAAATAACCAGTAAAATATCTCTGACATAGAGACTTGAGATGAAAATAAAAAATGAGAGAAGACGTCACTGTCCTTGAATTCAGACATGATTTCTGCTCGCAAAACATCGTCCTTTCCTATTTATTCATATCTGCTTTTCCAAGTATTCGCAAGGGTCGTTTTATAATTGGATAAATGAAATGGATCTCTATGGAGATACTATATTTTGTCTCACTCTTCCTTGCAGAATTGTTTGAATTCAGCTTTTCGAGCGTAAACGGACTTTTAAGGTCATGCAACTACATTTCAGTTGGACTTAAATCTGGACTTTGACGTTCACTCCAAAACCTTCATTTTGTTTTTTTAAGCCATTCAGCAGTTGACTTGCTGGTGTGTTTTGGATCCTGCTGCAGAACTCAAGTGTGCTTCAGCTTGAGGTCACAAACTGATGGCTGAACATTCTCCTTTCAGGATTTTTTGTTAAAGAGCAGAATTCATGGCTCCATCAATCCCAGCAAGTTGTCCAGGTCCCGAAGGAGCAAAGCAGCCCAAGACCATCACACTATCACCACCATGTTTAACTGTTGGTATGATGTTGTTATTCTGAAACATTTAAGACAGATGTAACGAGACACACACCTTCCAAAAAGCTCAATTTCCATCTCATCAGTCCATTTAATAACCATCCATCCATCAATTTCGGTACCGCTTATCCTCACGAGGGTCGCATCCATGCTGGAGACTATCCCAGCTATCTTCGGGCGAACAGCTATCTTCACCCTGAACTGGTTGCCAGCCTATCGCAGGGCACATATAAACAAACAACCATTCGCGCTCACATTCACAACTACGAGCAATTTTAGAGTCTTCAATTAACCTAACATGCATGTTTTTGGGATGTGGGAGGAAACCGGAGTACCCGGAGAAAACCCACGCAGGCAGGCGGAGAACATGCAAACTCCACACAGGCGGGGTCGGGATTTGAACCCCAGTCCTCAGAATTGCGAGGCAGATGTGCTAACCAGTCGTCCACCGTGCCACCTCCATTTAATATTCTCCCAAAAATCATCGGAATCATTCAGATGTTTTTTTGCAAAACTAAGAGGTGCTTTTGCTATGGAACGCTGTCATTGATGCTATTTTTGCCCAGTTTCTTCCTTGTTGTTGTGTCACAAACCCTGACCTTAACAGGAAAAGGAGGCCTGCAGTTCTTTAGAGGTTGTCCTGAGTTCCTTTGTGACCTCCTGGATGAGTCATTTCTGTCCTCTTGGGGTAATCTTTGTAGGTTGGCTGGGAAGATTCACCACTGTTATGGCTCTCCCTGTGGTTCGCTGGAATGCTAAAACCTTAGAATTGGCGTTCGTAACCCTTTCCAGACTGATGCATGTCAATTACTACTCAATTTTGCGACTGTTCTGGAATTTCTTTTGATCATGTCATTTTCCATCCATCCATCCATTTTCTGAGCCGCTTCTCCTCACTATGGTCGCGGGCGTGCTGGAGCCTATCCCAGCTGTCATCGGGCAGGAGGCGGGGTACACCCTGAACTGGTTGCCAGCCAATCGCAGGGCACATACAAACAAACAACCATTCGCACTCAAAGTCATGCCTACGGGCAATTTAGAGTCTCCAATTAACGTATGTTTTTGGGATGTGGGAGGAAACCGGAGTGCCCGGAGAAAACCCACGCAGGCACTGGGAGAACATGCAAACTCCACACAGGCGGGGCCAGGGATTGAACCCGGGTCCTCAGAACTGTGAGGCTGACGCTCTAACCAGTCGTCCACCGTGCCGCCTCATGTCATTTTGTTGCAGCTTTTTTAGATCTTTTTTCCGACTTGATTTTGTCAGCATAGATTCTAGTTAAGTGATTTCTTGATTGAACAGGTCTGGAGGTAATCAGTTTTGGGTGTTATCAGTGAAAATTAACCAAAAATTGTGATCAACCACAGTTAGTTAATAATTTAACAAGGGGGTAATTACTTCACACAGAGCCAGGTAACTTTGAATTATGATTTTTTCCTTAATAAATTAAATCACCATTTAAAAGCATTATTTTATATATTTATATCATCATTTTATATTGTCTGAAATTTACATTTGTTTGATGATCATAAACATTAATGTGGGGAAACTGCAAAAATGTAAGAATTTGAGAAGGGGGCCAATACTTTTTCACAGCGCCATATATATATATATATATATATATATATATATAAAATCACTTTTCCAAACTTGTGTTCCCACTACAAATATGCTTTGATTATAATTTCCAGCACAGCAATTGGTGGACACACCAAGCTTAAAGGATGACTTCACGTTGGCTATAATGTGACAGTTGGGGAATTTTCTGCAGGATGGCTACAAATACTTGCAGCCTGAGTTTAAACTCCATATGTAACTGGAAAATGGTCTAGCGGAGTTGGTGAAAACTGCTTCCAGCATGGTGATTTTCTACGTACTAAAATACCTGTTTGATATTTTTGAAATGAAATATAGCCGAACCTCTGAGGTCAAACACAATCTGTTCGGGGACTTCAAATTTGTTTGTGTTTTGCTGCTTCTAAAATTAAATACAGCTTGAGCAGGTACATTGTTTTTTTTTTAACTGTTAACTTATGTCCACTTAGCAGCCTATGACAATAAGTTCCAAGTTCCACATTTGTCTTTTTTGCTATCACTGATACATTATTATCGGTACAAATAAATACATTAATAAATTAATAAATATAACAAAGCAAACTCTTGGAGTTAATCCTTTCTGATAGCCACATAAATTAAGTCTCCAGAGATTTGGGGAGGTCTTACATAACGCCATGCAAGAGGTTTTGTGTGACTTTACTTTAGAAGATTTTTTACATTTTTTTTTAAACAAGAAAATGTTGGTTTCATTCCAGATTTTACAACTTCAGGGACATTCAAATCTCACATCTATTTGCCATTTTGAAAGCCAATCCTGCTGAGTATTATATTTTCGCATTATCGCAGTTTCAGATGCTATGCCAAACATTTTGCTTCTTAGTCATTCAAATTCCGTTTTCTTAGTTAAGGCTACATCCATCTAAATATTTATACTAGTGGAGCAGTTCATTGAAGTTAAAGTGCACGCTCTGCTTTTTAAAATGTGCTTCAATATGTTCTAAAATGTAATTCAATAATACAAATAGAATTAGAGGAACATCAAAGAACACATCCTTTAGCCTCCAAAATTGAAAGACTCAGCTCAGAAGGTATTTGTTAGCCTGGTGGATTTTACTGACTGTATACCATGTTTCTAACAGACTGCCAAAATCTTTTTTAGTCTTGGTTCCACAATTAATACAATACATTTTGTGTTAAGGTGTACATTAAAGAAATTTGACTTTGGACTTGCTTGTATACCAATAGTTGTGTCTCTGGAGTGCCTGCCCAGTTAAACAATCAAGTAAATCTTTTGTTAACTGTCTGTTTCTGAAAATGTGTCTGTGAGTGAGCCGCTCGGAATTTTTACCGGAGATGAAATAGTAACCATCCCTATGCCGAATTTATCCGCCTATGCAGGTTGGTTTGGTGAAGATCCAGAGCTACTTTCAAATTCACAGAACTATCATGTCGAAGCCAAAAGATAAGCAGAGCTGCCTTTGAGTTTTGTTAGATGCACTGATATGGCTCTATTGTCGTAACTGGGGTAAGTAAATCGTGGTGGGCAGCGTAAATCTGCGCAGATGGGGGTTAGATCTGGTTTTCGTAATTTCGCAGACGCGCGCACGGGCCGTGGTGCTGCAGTTTTGTTAAAATATTATGTAACAAACAAGTAATGTAGTTTTACACTTTTCTAGGTTGTTTTCAAATGACATAATTAAACAAATAAAATAAATTAAGATCGCTGAAATTTTGGGGGTTCTGGGACTCATTTTCGGGGTTAAAATCATCATGTTTGACCTCAACGCCTTTAAAAGTTTAACCCTCCTCTCTGTTGGCACAATATTGGTGACTATGTGTGCTAGTTCCACTTTGACTCAGCAGATTGCTAAATTTATTCCCCCATGTGCTAAGGTCTAATTTTAAACGAGGTGCTAAATATACGGACAGTTTCCAAACCAAAAGGAGAGCTAGCTGCGTCATTGTGTCTGTCAGTGTGACGCCTGAGGAGGTTGACGCATGGAACATTCCAGGAAGAAACCTCGCCAATGCCGCCATCTTCTGGACACTGCTGGAGTTTACAGGGTCTCCATGGAAACTTCCGATGAGATGATTGAAGATTTGGATGTCCGAGTAGGTCAAGTTATCTTGATTTTCTTTTTTTCTTTTTTTTTTTTTAAAGGGTGACTGTTAAAGCAGGTCAGAGGGATTCAGACCTGTTGAAAAGATCACAGATGTAAAAGGGCACAAAGTAATGATGCAAACACGGTGGTTCCCTTCTTACCGTTTTACATATGTTTGCTTCTGCTTAATGGTTAAACTTTTAAATGATTTCCCAGCTATATAAATAACACCTAACTGGACTGAATGTTCTTTGACACATTTTGACATCGAGTTGGAGCAGAATTTCAAAATGCAACAGTTTTCTGCTGCCTGTTTTCTCATTCCCAGGAAATTGTATTACTGTATTCATTCCTATTGCTGTACACATACTGTATACCATAAGCATGTTTTTTTCCCCCAAACATTTATTGAGCAAAGGCAAACATTTTACATCATTCAAATCTCATGGCACATCACCAAATAAAAATGTCACAACAGGCATATGTACTGAAATTATGATAGTGTCTCCATTTACTCACAAATTGGCTTACTCATCGTGAACTTTAGTTAAACGCAAAAAGCTATTATTCTCTTGTATGACTAGCAACAGGTGGCTACAGAGACTAACTGCACCTTCTGCCATCTAGTGGAAGAGCATTTAATTGTTCTGCTTGTCACTATATGTCACCGGAATAGACTGATGAACAAAAAATCTATAGTCAATAAATACATTGTTTGGACCGATTAACTGAACTCAAATCAATTTTATTTATAGAGCACTTTAAAAAAAACTTAAAAACCATACAATAACATTGAATATACACAGCTCAACAAACTACCGTATATTAGTCCGCCACCCAACATCAGGATTATGCCACATCTGACCTTAATTAATAGTATTAGTAATTAAAATATATATAATAATAGGCTAACAGAATGTAGAGGGGTGCTTCTCCAACCTTTTACCACCTAAAAAAAAATAAAAATAGACCTCCAAGTACCATCATCATGACAATCATTAAAATACTCACAAAACTAGGCAGGTTTTAAAGGTTTTATTCCTATAAAGCATGTTTAATACTAATGTAAGCCTCTGTAACATTATGCTGTTGGAATCTCAACACTGGTCTTAAATACACATCGGAAAAAACGTTCAAAAAAATAAACTGTACTGAATGAGTTAATTAAAATTTGTTGCATATAAAAAAACATACAATATAGAAAAATTTACCCTAAGTTTAAAACCAAACACTTCTTAAAGATGAACTGCAAATGTTTTACACTGAAAAGTTAAATACTGAACTGTACTTAGTTTTAAAGGGCAAAAATAGTAAAACACTATTATTTTCTGATTAATGAAAAAGACAGGTTGAAATTATATTATTATTATTTACTTGCATGAATGATGTGAGTGGTGATGAATATATGAGGTCTACGGATATATTGAAGTCACCTGCAGTTATCACCATGAGCTCGTACTGTATTTATTCATGTATCGTGTTGCCACATTGGCCAAGAGCAGTGACAAAGCTCCATTCACGTACGGTTCTCTTCCGTAAATAAAGACATCTTCATGCAAGACTATTTGAAAACGATCTGAAAGGGAACGAGAAAGCCCGCTTTGATTGGACAGGATTGAAGTCGGTTGTGCACACGCTCAGAGCATCGCAGACTTTTAAAGGTGTTGGTGGTATGCCGCTTCACAAAATTACCAAATCCGGGTTTAGCCCACCTCCTTGCAGAGATATGCCAAACGCAGCGCTGGATGAAAGAAAGAGCCCTTTATGTTTTTTTCCATAGCTACAGTATATACTGTATATATTTGAAAGTGAAAAAAACCTTAGACACTTCTAAAGAGCCGACCCGCCACATCATTTTATGTGACCCGCAGAACCAAATCATATGCCTCAACTTCACGGTTCTTGCTAAAACACGAAAATTGCAACTTTTCTTCACTTCTAATAATGTTTAGATATTGCAAGCATTTATGTTCCAATGCCCCTTTCAAAATAAACACAATAACAGTTGAACAAACAACTTTTTTTTTGACTGCTTTCTTATTTCAAAACTAGTAAGCCATCATTTTTTTTGTGTCTACGTAATAATATGTCATCATACATTTATATGGGTTCACAGTCATAACGGCCCTCTGAGGCAAACCATCACTACGATGTGGCCTGCAACAAAAATGAGTTCGATACCCCTCCTCTAAAGGCCGAGTTAAAAATCAACTGACACCGGGGCAGCCAAAAAGTTGAATGCTGCTTACAATCAGTGTGTTTGCCATCCCTGATATAAACTATCCTTCTATATCACAGCAGAAACTGAAGCACTGGGTGTCTTCCTATTTTGCTGTCCCTAGAATTATCTCTGGTGTTTTATTTAAGGTGTAAACACGTAAAATAGCCAGGAATTTCTCTATTGTAAACATACCCAGTAGTGTATACGCCTCAGTATACTTAGGGTTAGGCAGAGCCAGCCGCTCAAACATATTCTTACTTGTTAATCCGAAGCAGGTACAATAAAAGCATAACTGGTTTTTTTTAGAATAAAAAAAAATACATCACCTTTTCATAATTATGTGGAATCAGCGTGACTGATAAATTAGCAATAGCAATAATTATGTGTCAGGATGCACGTGATTTCATGTTCTGAGAGCATTTCACTTACAAAGCATTTTGTTGAATTGTTATGCATGCAAAGCACATTTGCTTTGAGGCAAAGGTTTTCAAAGTGTGAGGTGCCACAACACCTCAAAGGAGGCACATCAGCTTTTCTTTTTTTTTTTTGTATCTGCTAAATTTGCCATGTTAAACGGACTATGGATTGATATTCAGTTCATATTGGCAAGGAGAGAGTCTAGGGATAGATTACAGCACGGTGTAGCGCATTATTTCGGTGTCAGACTCAAAGTAAATCAAAACATTCTCAAAATAGAAAGCTGGCAAAGGCCTTGCAATGAGTTGTACTATTTTTGTTAAAGCGGTATTTTTGAATGATAGAGTATATACATTGATGTTCCTTTATTGCGACATGAAGACATCTTCCTCTATCCACACTGTCATTCACCAAAGAAGAAAGGGCAGGAAATAATGTTACAATGAGAAGAAATGCACACTTTCGGCAAATTGGTGTGATAATCTTGTAAGCATGTATGTAACATTGCTGTTTAACTCGTCACTCAGGCAGAGTTGTTGAGAATATAACTGAATTAGCAAACAGGAAAGACAATTTAATCCAAAGGGCTCCATTTGCTGGAGGCCAATACTAAACAGCATGTATTGCAAAGAAGCAACATCTACTTGAAATTATGTAACAGCAAAACATCCCACATTTTATGAAACATATCATCCATGTTAATCTAGTCCAATCAATCATCACTTCACTATCAATTCAATGCAAGCACAAGCTTGTATTTCAAAGCAGACTGGTTATTAGTTTCAACTTTAACCAGCACTGACTTTCCTGAATAAGAGGGAAATTGATTTCTTTTTGTGTCAAAAGTGCATTAATGACTAGAACTACTGTAGATATATGCGCTGCATCAGCCAAAGAAAGCACACATGTGACTGTGTTTTGTATGGAAATGCCAAACACCAACTTTTATTTTCAGAATTTACATTGAATTCAGTTTCGTCCCTTGGGCAAAATTGCTTAATATGAGAAAATATCTGACCACTGCAATAGGAAACCACCAACTGATGTCAACTGCAGTATCAGTAAAAGTAACTTTTTTTTCGTGCAAGGCTTGACGAAACAGTAATTTAATATCTCACCCACTATTGTAGAGCAGCTGCACTTTGTGCTTTTGCCAAACCGAGTATTAGACTTTTGAACCAGGAGATGTTTGGGGAAACAAAGTGCAGTTGTCTACATCTATGTATTTTATGTTGATATTAGAATGAAAGTAAGACAAAATATTCTCTACATTTTATAACCTGTGGATGCTGGATTCTTTTTTTTTTTTTGTCCAATCAGGTTTCAGCCTTTATGTGCTACCATATCAATCTAATATGCCAAGGCCTTCAGAATGAGTAGTGCTGGCAGATGTAATTTAAACTCCATCCATCCATCCATCTGAGCTGCTTATCCTCACAAGGGTCGCGGGCGTGCTGGAGCCTATCGCAGCTGTCATCGGGCAGGAGGCGGGGTACACCCTGAACTGGTTGCCAGCCAATCGCAGTGTAATTTAAACTATATTAGCAATAAGTTTGTTTCTTAAATCAATCAGATTTCCCATTTTTCCTCACAGGGCCAGAGGTCAGGCCCTTGATGATGTCAGCATTGTTCTCTCATTGGTCGGTCAGAGCAAAACTTGTTACAGCCAACTTCGACAAGAAAAACACATCTGTAGCTATCTGCACAATGATACATTTCATAATCAGCATTTATGGTATGATGATATTTTTTATGTTACTAGATAAATATTGAACCAGAACTGCTTCTTACAATGTCCGTGGCACAGTGACGTGCGGTTTTGTTTGTGTTTTGTTTTTGTATAGTACTGATGGGTTTTAAAATTGTGATTTGATAGTGGCAGTATTAGGAAGTCGGGCAAGTCCCTACTGAAGGTCCAGTTACCAAATGCAGAGTTTGCCACAGCTATTATTAATGGCGTATCACTACTTTTAAGTGTGTGCAAAGAAATGTTCCAGTCAGCTGCTTATAATGAAGAACACAAAAAGCATTGCTCCAACTGTTCTGATTAACTTGCAGTACAGGAAATACACAACACCACAGGAGAAAAACGTTGTCAAAAAGCACCTACAGTATATTGTTGGTTGCATTTTGTAGTTCATGTACCATGCATCTCATTTGGGTGTGTGAGTGAAGTTGGTCGTTATACAAGTGGACATCGTGTCTGCCGGCATTCTGTGCGTGTGTACCGCTGTGTTCCAGCTGTCTGAGTAGATAACTCTCAATGGGCACATGCAATCTCAACATGAAATGGCCATGGGCACTGTGCTATAATTGGGGGTCTTCGTGAGCTTTGAGAAGAGAGCAAGTGCATTAAAATGAGAACAAAACAACAACATTGCAAACCATGCTTCAAATATCATTCTCCTATTTTCTATAATTCCGTCACATAGAACTACAGTAATAAAATACCCTTTTAAAGTGGTAAACATGTATAATATAAAAGTGTGAAATGTGTATACTCAACTATATGGTTGCATTCTTGAATGTGATTAGGGTCAACATATTCTTTCAAAGAAATATCATAACGTTATTCAATTGATTGTGTTTTGAATGCAATCAATGGGTGAGGATTGCCTGCTGAGAATCTCAATCATGCCAAGTAAAATAATATTTTACGACACCAACAGAGCTTTATCACTAAATTCTGACAAACCAATGAAATATGACAGTTGGCTACTAATATTTCTGTCCATCCATCAATTTCCTACCACTTATACTGTTCAAGGTTAAAGTTGAGCTGGATTTGGGCAGAGCTTTGGAAAAAGGAGCGTTCAGACTGGATTTTTAACAAGTCAATCACAGGGCATATCTAAACATTCACACTGGCTCTTCATGTCAACTACAACCCCAACTCCAATGAAGTTGGGATGTTGTGATAAACATAAAACAGAATACAATGATTTGCAAATCATGTTCAACATATATTTAATTGAATATACAACAAATACAAGATATGTAACGTTCAAACTGATAAACTTGATTGTTTTTAGCAAATAATCATTAACTTAGAATTTTATGGCTGCAACACGTTCACAAAAAGCTGGGACAGGTGGCAAAAAAGACTGAGAAAGTTGAGGAATGCTCATCAAACATCCCACAGGTGAACAGGCTAAGTGGGAACAGGTGGGTGCCATGATTGGGTATAAAAGGAGCTTCCCTGAATTGCTCAGTCTTTCACAAGCAAAGATGGGGCGAGGTTCACCTCTTTGTGAACAAGTGCGTGAGAAAATAGTCGAACAGTTTAAGGACAATGTTCCTCAACGTACAATTGCAAGGAATTTAGGGATTTCATCATTTACGGTCCATACTAACATCAAAAGGTTCAGAGAATCTGGAGAAATCACTGCATGTAAGCGGCAAGGCCGAAAACCAACATTGAATGCCCGTGACCTTCGATGCCTCAGGCGGCAATGCATAAAAAACTGACATCAATGTGTAAAGGATATCACCACATGGGCTCAGGAACACTTCAGAAAACCAATGTCAGTAAATACAGTTCGGCGCTACATCCGTAAGTGCAACTTGAAACTCTTACTATGCAAACCAAAAGCCATTTATCAACAACACCGGCTTCTCTGGGCCCGAGCTCATCTAATGACTGATGCAAAGTGGAAAAGTGTTCTGTGGTCCGACGAGTCCACATTTCAAATTGATTTTGGAAATTGTGGATGTCGTGTCCAGGCCAAAGAGGAAAAGAACCATCCGGACTGCTATGGACGCAAAGTTCAAAAGCCAGCATCTGTGATGGTATGGGGCTGTGTTAGTGCCAATGGCATGGGTAACTTACACATCTGTGAAGGCACCATTAATGCTGAAAGGTACATACAGGTTTTGGAGAGACATATGCTGCCATCCAAGCAACGTCTTTTTCATGGACGCCCCTGCTTATTTCAGCAAGACAATGCCAAACCACATTCTGCACGTGTTACAACAGCGTGGCTTCATAGTAAAAGAGTGGGGGTACTAGACTGGCCTGCCTGCAGTCCAGACCTGTCTCCCATTGAAAATGTGTGGCGCATTATGAAGCAAAAAATACGACAACAGCTGAAGCTGTACATCAATCAAGAATGGGAAAGAATTCCACCTACAAAGCTTCAACAATTAGTGTCCTCAGTTCCCAAACGTTTATTGAATGTTGTTCAAAGAAAAGGTGATGTAACACAGTGGTAAACATGACCCTGTCCCAGCTTTTTTGGAACGTGTTGCAGCCATAAAATTCTAAGTTAATGATTATTTGCTAAAAACAATCATGTTTATCAGTTTGAACTTTAAATATCTTGTCTTTGTAGTATACCCGATTAAATATAGGTCGAACATGATTTGCAAATCATTGTATTCTATTTGCACGGTGGACGACTGGTTAGAGCGTCAGCCTCACAGTTCTGAGGACCCGGGTTCTATCCCCGGCCCCGACTGTGTGGAGTTTGCATGTTCTCCCCGTGCTCTTGCGTGGGTTTTCTCCGGGCACTCCGGTTTCTTCCCACATCCCAACAACATGCATAAATTGGAGACTCTAAATTGCCCGTAGGTCTGACTGTGAGTGCGAATGGTTGTTTGTTTGTATGTGCCCTGCGATTGGCTGGCAACCAGTTCAGGGTGTACCCCGCCTCCTGCCCGATGACAGCTGGGATAGGCTCCAGCACGCCCGCGACCCTAGTGAGGAGAAGCGGCTCAGAAAATGGATGGATGGATGGATGTATTCTATTTTTATTTATGTTTAACACAAAGTCCCAACATCAATTGGGGTTGTAATATGCATTGTTTTTTGGAATAAGAGAGGAAACCAGAGAACATGCAAACTCCATTTAGGCCTAAGCAAAGACACACAGCCGCATGCTGCCTATCAATATTCCCCAAATTTCAAATGCAAAATTAACAATTTAGAAGTCAAACAATTTTAAGCGAAGTCCAGAGGCATAAGTACAATTGAGGTTCTACAGCGTCGACCACAAAAGGTAGACACAATAACACATTTTTACACACCACTTACTCTGCTATGTTAGCATGACAGCTGAAATGCAAATTTTATTGCGGAAAATCGCTTAGTCGCTTCAAAGTTCAGCTGTTGTAAGGGCTTGGACGTGGCAAGTCAGTCATTGAGGGCTTTTCGGAAAGTCAAATCTCCTTACTTTTGTACCACCTTTCCTTAACCTTTGTGGAAAACGGCAACAGGTCAAGGCGAGACTAAAAGGTGTTTCCTTTAGAACACGGGAAAAGACAGCACTGTATAAACATCATTCAACTCCACTTTTCCTAACTGACGTCATCGCACAACGGCAGGTATTGCTGACGTCTCTCGGGTGAAACTCTTGAGCACCTTGCGACCAACTTGTCGGTTAACTTCATCAGTGGCTTGTTGCTTTAAAAACTGCCGCTGTACGTCTTTCCTTTTGTAAAGATTGGTGAGATGTAACCTATCCTAAAGGAGAGTTAAAGTTCATATTGAGACTTTGCTAAGCAATTTTAGATTTCGAACAACCTAGTCCATCTCGCTAGGATAGGAAAGGCAAATTCCGAAGCAAAAAAAAACCCAAAAAAAAACACACAATCCGAAGGAGTCCAACAAGTGTAACAGCAGAAGAGAATTTAGTTTGTTTTTGTTATCAGAGGATCAAACATTTGGCATCAGACCTCTGGCAGGTTTTTAGTTGGCCATGTTTACACCGTAAAGGTTGTGGTGCATGAGGTGATTGATGTATGAATACATTTTAAGCAGCTGGCAATGAGAAAGCTTGTATCATTAGAAAATTTGAACTTTTCAAACAAAGTAGCACACCTCAACAATGTCATATAAGATACCGCCATCCATCCATTTTCTACTGCTAATCCTGTTCAGGGGTTGTGGGGGAGGTGATGGGTATTCCATCAGACTGAGGGCAAAAGGCAGATTACTAACCTGAACGTGAGTAGGAATCGATCCCACACACTCAGCATAAAACGTCAGCTATCCAAAACACTACACTATCAAGGCCCCATCATCTTGTTTTGGAATTGAAAAAGCACACTAGGGTCAAAATCCATCAAGTTCCCTCACCGTGTATAGGACCTCTGCCAGTTGTAAATGGCATGGATATTATGGGAGCACGCTGGTACTCGTTTACATGTACTGACACTGCGGTGTCGGAAGATTCTCCCTCCTGTGCTTCCCCCCAGACCCTTCCGCTTTGCAGCGAGCTGTTTCGTTCTCTCCTCCGCAGCAAAGAAGTCTGTGGTTGCCCTGAAGAACTCCAAAAGAGCTCGGTGGCTCCAGTTGGTCCCACAGTTGGCAGTCGCACTGTTGGGTGCAGCCGGCGGGTTAGCTGGACTAGCGGAACTCGCTTCGCTTCGCGCGGGGAAACCACAGTGGCCGCCTCGGTCTGTTAGAAGGAGAAAAAAATGCGGGTTGCTTTCAAAAAGTTCCCAGGGTACTGTGGACTGGGGGTTTCCCCGGACAGGGTCATCCTGAGCGCACACACTCAGGACTGGAATGGCCACTTCATCCACGTCTCTTAAGGGTTCATTGCGTTCCCAGTAAGCTTCCCAGGAACCAGAAGTGCTGCTGCTGCTGCTCCCAGTTGCTGCTGCCGACGCACGGCCAACCTGATCGGTTTGACAGAACAGAACTTCCTCCAGATTGCGTAGAGCACTGGTAGCAAAGAGGGTGTCCGTGTGTATGGTGGAACTCAGCACCGTCTTGTATCTACGCACGACACAATCACAGACACACAACATAAGAAAAAGCAGTTGCTCAATAGGAGCATGGCTCTCAAAATGTTAACAGGAGGGTATTGGAGAAGCGATTCTCTTGTCACGATGTTTCTCAGAATCAATGATGACACTAAGCAGACAAATCAGTTGCTAGGGTAACGACTATTTATAAAGTGCTTGTGATTTACTGTGCAGCGGTTAGTCGATACGGTTATGTATTTGGAAAGCAGATTTTTATGATTTTGTCTTCATACACCACCACACTCTATTTTTCTCTTCCCATCATGATACAAGTTCTGTATTTACATCCATGAAGGAGTCACTCGATTGCAGATTTTGACAAAGATGTGCTTACTTTCTCCAGAGCATTTTTAATGATTATTTTTTTATTTCTGTTTATGTTGTTTGTTTTCTTCACCAAGGAAAGCCTTTTGGAATCATAAAATTTTGTTTTCTAAAGTGTAATTCTTACGTGTTTTTTTTTTTTTTTTAGTCTTACTGCGAGTTACTGCTGTTGCAAAACTGAAGACTATTTGAATGCAAAGACATTTCTTCTATAGCCAATTTGCAGTCTTCTGGGTTAGGCTTTGCACATGTCGGAGACAAAAGTGAGTGCACCAAGACACAAAAAAGAAGCAACAAGTGACGGTAGCAGCAGTGACGGCCTGGCAAATCATCGCCAGTGAGGAAAGTAAGAATTTGGTGAAAATCGGGGCAATTGGGTATGAAAACTTTGAGCTTTTTAACTTTAATTGTCCAAATAAAATTGAGCCCCTAAAAATGGTGTCGATAGAATTGTTTAGCACATTTGAGAATTTCTTCATCTTTTTGAGTTTAGTTATTGCTGTGATTAAAAACAAACAAACCGCAAACACAGTATACTTTATTATCATCTTTTGTCTCATTTAATCCTTCCTGCAACCAACACAAGACCATCTAATATCCTGCATGACCTCTGTCCACACTATTGACTTTTGTCTGACACATCATTATATTAGCTTCCCACAAGTAGATTTGTATTGGGATTTGTGTTCCAAAAAAAAACCCAAAAAAAAACAGTGCTGTGCTACAAAACAAATAATATATGCCAGTACACACTGAGTAGAAAATATAAGTGCTAGATACTTTTACTTTTCATCTGACAACAGGCTCAAGTAGGAATTTAGTACCTCCATCAAGTAATTAATATACTGTAAAAACTATGGAACCATTTTAATTAACTGTGTGGACTGCTAGATAAAAAAACAGAAACAAAGAATTATTATGATGAACATTGTTTGTTTAATATTACCCCTAATGTCCAAATTTGACCAAATTGGCTAGCTTCTGGCTGGTAATGAAAAGAATTTGACTACAGAAAGCATACATTATGTTAAAGAGATTAATGACATATTTTAATAATGTATCCCTGTCTCTTTTCTTATTGGACAAATTGGGGAGTAAAAACAATATTTTGCACCATTTAAAGGATCCTGGTGACTTTTTGCCTTAATACAACATTTTTAATCAACTATGTTATGAGTATGATTCCCAAAGTGTTAGTTTTTTGCTGCTTTGCTGTGTCATTTTCAACTAAAAAAAGAAACAAAACTTGGGTATGAATAATTTTGAACAGTACAGGAAAATCTCTCTTTAACTTTTGTCTAAACCTTATCTCCACACACCCCTATCATACCTGCTGAGGCACATTTTCTGGTAGAACACCAAGGCCCACTGAATGGGCCAGCAAAGGCCATTCTCGAACCAGCTCTGGCAGCGAAAGACAGGCGACAGGCAGACGGCCGCCGTCACATAGCTGGACGAGCCGCACTCCCCCAGGTACGAGAGAAGGAGGCCGGAGCCTGTGCTCTCGCTCACTGCATACAGTTTGCCGGCAGGGTGCCGGTAGCGGATGTACCGCACAGCTTCTCGCAAGTCTGCAGGATCTCCAAACTGCTGCAGTTTGACAGTGGTGAGCGGAGTGTTGTTGTGGCTGCGGCGGTTGAAGACTGCAGGGAGGTATCCATGGGAAAGTGCTGTTTGACACAACTGTGGGAGAGACAGAAATGTGTCTGTTATCTCCACAGGTAACAGACGTATGGCGGAAACTTTGCAAGGCCATAAACAGCATATACTGCAACGACTAACATATGGGGACACACTCACTCAACTGATGAATACTGTAAATAAGGGGTTCACAGTTGATTCTTTGGTAAATTCTTCCTCTCACCAAGACATTTTAGAATATGTGGTGCTAGAGGTTGTTATTTAATGATGTTGTCGTCAGGTGCCTGTGGTATTGGTGCACTGGCCAGGAATTGAACACACACCGTACCACAACACTACCAGTGTAGGGTCTCATTGAATATAAATCAGCAACAAAAAACTTTTACAACAGAGTTTGCCTGGATCCTACTAAATGTGTTTCTATTATACTTGTACGGCTCATTTAAATTGAATGGAAAAAAGATGGCCCCAATAAAAATTCATGATGATTCAGTGTTGCTGCCTTGAAATGTTCAATTTATCAACAAATGTTCACTTTCATCACCTTTAATGGGCCATACTTACCAATCCCATCCAAATATGAAAGGTCATCTGGAGCCCGGATGTTACCAATCGAGGATTGGCTTTAAACTTGAGAATGAAGGTCGACCCTGACATCGCTATCACGCAACACAGCAAGGCTCTTATTGTTATCATAGCAAGCATATTGTATGTTCCATGCAAGTACAAGTACACTACTGTAACAGCAGAGCACAATTGTGCAGCTATACAATATCTGTGTAACGCCTAGTTACCATGCTGAAAAGATACCTAAAATCAAATGATTGCGTACAATGCACAATGTTCAATCATTTATTTAAAAAAAAAAAAAAAAAAAAAAGAACAACAACAACAACAACAACAGAACCACGTGGGGACTGACCAATAATATAGAGTTGTGAAAAAATATGGACTTGACCAAATTTGAAAACAGGAGGTTTCAGCCCGATGATAGCAATCAGTCATTCATTGAGAAAGGAGTTGCCACTACTGCGCTCAAAAATAATAAAACCCCAAAACAACAAAAATTAGCTATGGGGTACTGAGGATGCAGACCAGACTTTTTTTCAAAAGCAGGACTCGAATCACAACCCTCCACTTCTCATAGGTGAGCTACTGGTTGAAGGTTGGGACAGCTCACAGTCAAAAGGCTCCAAATTCCAATCTCGCCTCACGATTGTTGAGTTTGTTTGGTTGGGTTTACGCCGGGTTATCAAATATTAATCACTTTTGTCATGGTTTCAGGCCTCTATCCAATTAAGTCAAATTGCTGTTGTTAGCACTTATGTAGGATCTTATTAAAATATTTCACTCAACTCTAGAAGGAATCTGGATCTGTTAGAAACTCCATCTCCTACTATTAAGACGTTAGATTCTTAACTGATAAACTTTGGAGGAGACAAATGTTTCAGCCTTGCTGGAAGTCAGCCCACGAGTCTTTTTTTTGTTTTTTTGGGGGGGGGGGTCCGTACATGTTTTGACATCCGTAATATGTTGTGCAGGCAATAATTAACAGTGTACGGTTTAGGCATTGAAATTGTCAGAAATGTATTTATGATACTTGCTGCTGGCCCTGCATCAGTGCTCTGATTGTTCAAGTCTCAGCTTGCGTAGACAAACTAAATAGATGAAAGCAGCTTCTCCAACAGTTTGCAGTCAATACTGCATGACTCTCAGCTCAGTGATAAATTCCTCACACGAGAACTCCAAGACTGCTGTAGATGTGTTTCTCTAAACTAACATCTACAGATTAAGGTGTAATATAAATTGGCAATAAAATGGAGAACGATTTTCTTGTTTTGGTGAATCATCGGTATTCTGATCATACAATATACAATAATGCTCACCCAGCATGACATATGCACATAATGCACACTGTGCCAAAATAATAATAATAATAAATGATTGGATGAAAAAAAAACAATTGTTTTTTTTTTTTTTTTTACTAATCGCTGCACCTTAATGTAATATAATCATATTAGCGTATTTTAATCATATTAGAGAAGTTTTTAAAATTCATTATATACTGTAACTTTTGCAATTGCTATTTCTTTCAACAACCTTTCCGTTTTTTATTACTACCTCAAACTTGTGACTGTAAATAATGTTTGCCGTGCTATTTATTTAGTGTGATTTCTGTTATTGTTATTAGTGCTACTGAATACCTTCCCTTGGCATCAATGAAGTATCTCCCTAATCTATATCCAAACATATGGCGATTATTGTCATGATCCACTCGGTGAGTTGTGTCTAGTTTTTTTTCTGTAAGTTGACTCTTCCCTTTTCTTTTCTTTGTTTCCACCAAGGAAGTTGTGCCAATGCTACCTGGCTGTCCCAGCAGCAACCACAACGAGTGAGAGGATTTTTTTCCTCTGGCTGAAACTACCACCGCGAGTTCACCCAGCCCATGCGGATGCTCTCCTTCTCTAACATGTATGTTCTGCGGAAATGTGGTGGATGTGCTGTCCATTGTCGGTGAATATAGATTACTGCAAAGTATATTTGCTCCTTCTGTGATTTCCTTTACATTATAATACTGTACTAAAAATACCATTCTACATGCACACAATCTCAGCAGTGACAGGCGCAATTTTAATTGGTGTATGTCCCTCGTGGTACCTCATCCTCCAACAATGTCAAGCAAACTGTCTGACATCAATGGAAATAGTTCATAGACATAAAGACATAGCACAGCTCTGCCTGGATTTGTCTTTCTACCTTGTTTCACTCCTCTGTCATTGTTTCAATCCAGCTGCTGCTGTGCTCTTATTTGACATTTGCATGGCATTTGCATTGCGAACACATGTTATAAAAAGGTAATGAGCCTCGCACATTGGCAAGTCTCCAAAGTGTCAGCCGACAGCCATTCATTCGACGCGAGGCTGCCCTTCCCGTGGCCCCCTCGTGTCAAGGGATGCTTTATATCGACTCATTCAATTACCTCAGTCAGTGTATTGGGAAAACAGTATAATGGCTGATAATGCCGCCGCATCAATCTGTTCATTTTTTGTTTTGTTTCTTTAATCGTCTACTCATTTCTATTTCGCTGAGCTTCCAAATATTGGGATTAAATGACACCGAATGTCTAGCTACATCTTACACTTATGTCCATCTTTTAAAAGTGCAACCCTTCTGTTGACAAAATCATACACTTGCTGGCTACTTGAGCAGCTATACTATTTAAAGCTGCCCAGTTAAATTGAACTCTCTGCAGTCAGTAATACTTTGACATGGTGGTTATGTTCTGCTGATGCACTGTACATACACTGGAAGCCATTGCTGTAAAATTGGAAGCATTTGCTATAAAATTGGTCCAGTATTATAGTGTAGTTTTATTGTGAAGTTTATTAGTGTAAAATACAATGCACCATGGGAGCAAATGCAAAAACTCAGCACTACTGTAATCCCTCAATTTCACTGTAAACCACGTTGCATCATAGAAAGGAGGATAGAAAAGAGAGGGGAAAATGTACCAATAGCTGCCATTGTTTTCTTCCCCACAAAGAACATTTTTTTCCTGCCAGCCAGCAAGTTGGACAACTTCAATTCGACATCTGCCACCTGAATATAATGTAAGTCACATTTTTTTCCTCCCTAATGTCGTGTTGAAATGGCATTTTGTGTTATATCCATTTCGGGGCTTTACCAGTGAACGCCTGTGAAAAGGTTTGGTCGGCATCGAGAGGAACATTTGGTGCTATCGGAGTTGTTTATGTTAATTTTTTGGCATTGTTTTTTTTCGCTTGACAATAAATGTGAAGTTAACAGACTAACGTCTCGGCGTGTATAATTGGTGCATACATAAGGCGTGATGCGGCGTTACAGCTATGTCTTCGAACACGTGTCCTGAGCAAGACAGGAACACTTGAGGTGCTATCTAATTAATTTTTTAAAACGTTTTTGCGTTGTGTTTGTTGCCATATAATAAACAAACTAACATCTCAATGTGTTACAATACTTTTATAATTATAAACCATATTTTAAGTCATGTGACGTACATGCGCAGGCTAAACTAGTGAGAAAATATTTTTTTCCTGTTTCTGTGGCAAAGATGTGTCATGGCACGTCATAATCATTCAACATTCATGTTCCAGTAACCCATATATTATCTGTCCTTTTTTTAAAGGTTGCACTTGCAGCCACACGCCCCACACCATCTATGCCGTGCAGCTGACCATCTTGCCCGACACTCCACGTTTGACTGTGGCAAGTAAGATGATGATGATTTTTAATGGGCAGCAACAGCTACTACTTTATCTTTCATACAGATTTGGGAGTGGCAGCTGCCATCAAAATCATCCATCCATCCATTTTCCATACCGCTTATCCTCACTACGGTAGCGGGTGTGCTGGAGCCTATCCCAGCTGACTCTGGGTGAGAGGCGTGGTACACCCTGAACCAATCGCAGGGCACATATACTGTAAGCAAACAACCATTCACACTCACATTCACACCTATGGGCAATTTAGAGTTTTCAATTAACCTACCTAGGATGTTTTTGGAATGTGCGAGGAAACCAGAGCACCCGGAGAACACAGGCGAGGCCGGATTTGAACACGGGTCCTCAGAACTGTGAGGCAGATGTGCTAACCAGTCCACCTTCGTGCCGCGCCTGCCATCAAAATCAATACACAGGAAAAATATCAGTGCAGCTGCTGCACTGTGGTTGATCAGTCCAGCACACGTGGACATGAGTAACTATTGAGCAGATCATAAGCATTTTTGTATCCATATTCCTCCTGCTGGTTAACCTGGCTCACACAAGGAATTACTTCATGCAACCATGATTTCCAGAATAATCCGCTATATGAGGAACATCAGTTGACCAAACCTGGAAAACAGGTTAGCGGTATGCTGCAATAACGAGTAAAATGTAATACAGGAATATCATTTATTATAGAAATACAGTATTATATATGTAAGCACCAGTAAATACTAAACATAGTCATCTTTGGTGGCTCTGTGGGAAAATCTTGTGTTAAACAAAATACATTGTAGACATTTAAAGTTCCTACGGGTGCTTTGTCGCAGTCTCCTGCCATTTATCCGTGCCGGAAGGAAGTGCTTTGACCTAATTTGCCAAATGCAGAAGTTGGTTGTGCATATACCGGATTCCCCACTGTTTATACTAGGGATGGATAAATACCGATACCAGTTATCGGTATCGGGCTGATACCGGCGTCTAAAAGGCAAAAAAAAAAAAAGACTGAGTAAGTCCTCCTCATTAGTAGTTGGCGCTACACTGCAGGAGATTGACATTTTGGCGAATCATCATATGCATAAGAAAGGAAGAAAGACCATTGTTCACAATCATCTCTCATTGTGTTGATTGACATTTTATGTATCAAAAGTAATCGTAGTATCGGTACTTGGGATCGTTATCAGTGAATACGCAAGAATGAATACTCATACTTGTATCGGTCTGAAAAAAGTGGCATCAAAAACATCCCCAGTTTAAAAACAAAATTCTAACATCAACCCCCACAATTTGGATGTATGAGACATCACTTTTGACCGCCAAATGTAGTCTATTTCAGTAGTTTTCAAACTACTACCAAAGGTAATTGAATTGCCATACTTTGAAATCTTTTTTTCATCTTTTCTTTTGTTTCTTTTTCTTACATTTCTCTCGTTACTTTTCTAATTTGTCATATATTTTGACAATATGACTGACAAGTCAGCACAGAGAATGAGTTGTCGGGTGAGGGAACTTGTTTTGTGGATGGGCTGGCTGTGCTGTTCTCTTACTACAACTTCAGTTTTCAGTATGAGCAAGGTGCAGCTTGCACACTGGAATTCATCCAGGAGTAAGAACTATGTAACACAATGTGCTTTACATGATTCAAATAATTTCAAAACAAAGAAAAACAGTATATAAACGTTGAAAACAAAGACAAAAATAAAAATACTATTAAAACAGTGTACAGTGCAAGAAAGATGATTTCAAGGTGGAAATGCTCGAAAAAGAGTTCTTAACCTGGGCTTAAAAACATTCACACTTGGCGCTGACTTCACTTCTGTTGGCAACTTATTCCATTTGTGTGCAGCATAATAGCTAAATGCTGCTTCACCATGTTTGTTTTGGACTCTCTGTGCCACTATTTGATCTGAGTCTGTCGATCTCAGAGCCCTACTGGGTTTATATTCCATTCGCATTTCTTCCATGTATTCAAGACCTAAACCATTTAGTGATTTATAGACCAGTAGCAGAACTTCAAAGTCTATTCTAAAGCTGACTGGGAGCCAGTGTGGAGACTTTAGAAATGGAGTAATATGTTCTGACCTCCTTGTTCTGAATGACCTGCAGCTGTTTAATGCGCTTTTGGGGAGTCCGGTCAGAAGACCATTACAGTAGTCAAGTATACTTTAGATAAAAGCATTGATGAGCTTCTCCTGGTCTACTTGGCACATGCAAGTAGGACCAGGTAGGACCCGAACCATTTAAGGACTGTTCCATTTAGTCCAACCCACGTTTCCAACCTGTTTAGCAGTATATTATGAACTACCACATTAAAAGCCACACGGAGATTCAACAAGACCAGAATTGACACCTTTCCGTGTCAATTATTATTGCACGTATTCAACATTATCTAATTTAGCACTTTGACAAGAGCTGATTCAGTACTGTGATGAGTTTGGAAACCTGATTGAAATTGTCATAAAGTCCATTTAAATTCCATAAATTGCTGAGTTGATTAAAAAATTACTTTCTCGACTATCTTGGCTATCAAGGGGAGATTTTACATGGGTCTATAGCTTCCTAATATGGAAGCGTCCAGCGTTCTATTGTTTAGAAGAGGCTTCATGGCAGCTACTTTCAGAGTTTTAGGAAACTCATCTGACTGAAGTGAGCAATTGATTATTTGCTGCAGGTATATATATCCCAAGAGATTACATTAGTGGTAGATGGGTTTGGGCTACAGCTATTTTGAAGGCACAAAGTTCAGCTGTAAAAAACAACGTGTGTCGCGTTAACTAATGCATTCAAATATAGAATGCAAATTATGTTAAAACATATGTAAATGTAAAACAACACATTGATGAAAAACAAAATGTGTTAGGAATGTGTTAATCGCTTTGCAGTTCATACTACTGTATAACTGGGTATGTAAAGAAAAGATTTTTTAAACCTTTATTTATACATATTGATTGTGAACAGACTCTCATTAGCAATGCCACCCTGGCTGCAGACACCAAAGTAAAACAAAGCAAAATAAGAGAAGAAAAGTAAGATTAAAAGAAGAGTTTAACTTTAATCTGGCAGGACTATTAACCTGCTCCATACTACAGTACATTCAAATACAGGGAGACCTTAGTATACCTCTGTGCTCAACTGAGCATATTTGATCTTCTACTGAAGCTATTATTAACTGTCAAAACAATAAATCTGAGGGTAAAAGAGAAATTTGTTTTCACATCTATGTTTTATTTCCCCCCCCTGTATTTCTGTCTGGTATACAGTGGGCAGAAAACCTAAATGAACCCTTAAGAAAATGGGGTGCGAAGAATAAACAGTCTGCTTAAACTAATGCCATACAAACAATTACAGTGGAACCTCAGTTTACGAATGATTTTTTTTTTTTTAAAGAGAAATGCCCTCAGTTTATATACTATTTTTGGTTTACGAACAGTCTTGGCATGCCTAAGGCTCAGAACTTGGTGCTTTTTTTTTTTTTTTTGCGCCGCAAAACATCATTGGCTCCGTTACGCGTTGACTGGCCAACTCAACTCTCTGCAATGGCAGTCCAAAAATTGTATTTGTATATGATGTGTTATTAAACACGTTGAATGGCCTTATTTGGCATATTTTGAATGCTCTCCTTTGAACTGTTCGACAGATCTAGACAAATGTAGACATTTCGACCAATAAATGTCTTGAGTCCCTTGGGCGAACAAAAGCCCACTGTTAACATCATGGCCAGTCAATGTGTATACTATCTAAATATATCGTCACCTGAAAGACTGATTTTTGTTGTTGTTTTACTTTGCTTTTCTAGAAACTGCACTGACATAAATCGAGAGAGGGGAACCAAAATTCGGAATGACAAGGCACCAAGCAAGAAGAGTGGTAGGATGGTGCAAGACAAGCATCATCGGTGTATCCACGTCTGTACACTCATCAAGAAGCTTGGTGATTTCAATTGGGACTTTGTGTGATTTTACGCACACACACAAACACATACATTGTGGTTCTTGTTTTTCTTCTTCTTCTTCTCAGTTTACAGTTGTTAAATTCACTACTGTTAAGCTTGTCCAACACTGTTAGTTAGACTTTCGATTAAAAAAAAAAAAAAAGACCTTTCTTTTGTCTTTATCATTGATGATGATGGTGATTATCATATGATTTTAAAAATTACCATCAATAACAATGGTGAAAAATACTGATGGATAAAAACAGTCGACATACAGTAAATATTTATTACTGTACAAGAAATTACAGTATATTACCGGATCGCTAAAAACTACAGTATTTCACTGGCATCAGTGATCCTGTAAAATACTGTCAATTTCTCCATGTTGTGTAATCCGTAATGTCAGATAATACGGTATTTTACTGTATATTAATTTACAGTATTATGCTGGATATATGGACAGTATTTTACAGTTACTGTGATTGCAACATTATGTGAATTGTGAATTGAATCTCATTTTGCCAAATAAGGTAGCCAAAATATGAAAACAAATACTGGAGCACGATACATGGAGATCAGTTTGTTCCAAATGAACACTGCAAAAGGCAGTTATCAGCCTGTAAAATCATTAGGTGTGGAGAGATCTATTTGATGAAACTGCATTGCTGCGGGTGTTCCTAATAAAATGAGAGCATTCAAAAGGTCAAAGCTTTACCCAGTGTAGATGATTCTTGTCATGAGCTTGACAATCACAACACCAAAACACGAGACACAGCAGCAAAGTCAAATGACCATCAAAACGCCATTATTAAATATGCTGCTTTATGGAATGGAATGAATGAAGTCGAGTTTTGAATGACAGCTTCACAGAGGAATGAATTGAGCGATGCAGAGTATTACTGTGCTTGCAATTGTAACTGCACTGCATCACACAGGTGTTTGTTCCATTTTGGTGACATTATTGTGTGACGCGAGAGCGTTCTGATCTTGCGTAACGCAGTGCAGTTAAAAAAACGCTGCAAAGCCCAATCCCAATTGTACGTTGTGGTGGATGTCTTTAGACTGTGCAAATGCATGTTCAGTCCACGCAACGAGCACCTTACCTCCAGCACATTTCTGGTGATCTTGCCGAACGAATTGGGGATGATGAGAAGAACCGGGCTGGTGGAGTGGCTGGAAGTCCTGCGTCTCTTTTGGTAGGAAGGATAAGCCCAGTCCAAAGCCACCAGTCCATCATCGCTCAGCTGCAGGTTGTCCCGCACAAAGTGGACCGGGTTGCCAAAGGACCAGCACGCCTCGTGCAAGCTCTGGAGGACGGCGCTGGCCCGCCACGTCCAGCCGACCCGCGGCGAGTAGTTGCTGAAAGTGGAGCAGTTCTTCACGAGGTAGTTGGCCAGGGCGGAAGGTTTGCAGATGAGCTCCACGCTGCGGTCGTCTTCATCTTTCAGCGTGCTGTTCGGTCTTCTCGGCGCGGTCTTTGTCCGCTTCTCGGTACCAGAAACTTTGGAGCTGGACCAGATGATTGCTACCAGTACCGCAACACATAGGAACACGAGCCATTCCTGCATGATCACAATCAACGCAGCACGGACGCGCGTTTTTGACACAATTGATACTAATTTGTCCTCCTACACAGTGAATACGCGTGGCTGCTGTCCTCCAGTGTCACGCAGCAGCCACGCACAAGCACACAACCAAATCCCGGTTTATTTCTCACATCAAGTGCATTCTTCATTTGTGCAATAGAGATCCACGCGTCCGCGTCCAAAACGGAGAGTGCAGAAATGTGGCTGCAGAAACGTGGCTCAATGGAAACGCCTCCCTTCAAATCCAACCCCTCCCACCCTCATCAGCGGGTACGCTTGAAAGAAAAAAAGTAGGCACACACGTGGCTTGCAGAACACATTATTCTTCATTTCAAATATGGAATTATACGTATAACATTCTGTGCTAGTATATGCTCGATTATTTATTGTTTTCTTATCTCAATACAAAACATGATTTCAAAGATAACCGAAACATCTAACCATTCATTTTCGGTGACACACACCTCATTAGGATCGCAGGGGAGTTGGATGCCAATCGCTGGACAGATATAGACAAACAACCATTCACACTTATATGGACAATTTAGCCTCTTTGAATGAAGGTCCCATGCCAACAAAAAAACAGTTCCCCCCTGTTTTACGCATATTACAAGTAAAAATGAGTCTGTGACCTGGTGAAAGTTTGACATCTATGCAGTTTGTCGATTGTATCCAATAACCGATTCCAGGCAAAGGGCACAAAAGCAAGGCGATCGTTTCAGCCATTGGTGGGAGACACACACACACTACTTAATATTCAAGTAGGCCTATCTGCACGAGTGTTCATGATTGGTACCCACCCACTCAGCTCAACTTTAGGAAATGGCTGAACGACAGCGTACCCTATTTACATACTGTATTGAATATTGAGGACAAATCCAGTTGTCTCATCTGCCAGGCGTTTTGAACCAACTAGGATAGCTTGAAAAGGGCATCCTGGGCATTACAAACCCAAACATGATAAAAGGACATCAAAGATAGTAATATATATATATATATATATATATATATATATATATATATATATATATATATATATATAGGTGTTGCATGGCACCTTTACCCTAAAATGCATGTTTTTGGAATGTGGAAGGAAATTGGAGGAAACCCACGCAAGCAGAACATGCAAATTTCCCAAAGGTAGTTAAATTAACGATAACAAACGAAAAATAAAAACAGCAGTATTTCAAATGAACACTTTTACAACATTCTTAGAAAATCACAATTTCCAATCACTAGTGACCTATTTTTAGAACGGGCCCACAGGCGATTCATGGGGTTCCTGGGGGCTACCTGGTGACCCCTGGCCTAATGGGATCAATGCCATACTGAGTGGGGTTTGAGGCAAAAAGGGAATGGAGACGAATGGCCAGACAAATGTGTGCCGGAACCGGAAAATATCTATGAGTCATATTTCATCCTGTTCCTCTGTTTTCAAGAAGGTAATTTACTTCCATTTGAATGAATTATTGCTTGATAAGGAATGAGACTGAGCTCATTCTTGATTTTTTTAATTCATTGTTATGTGCTGATCTCAACATGATTTTATTTTTTTCGTGTAACAGATTTGAGGTGTGTGGAAACAAATGGACTGTAAATAATTTTGTGGATTGTTCCATTTTTAAGTGCTGGCTGTATTATGTGTACAAAACATGGGCATATATCAGACAGCAATGTGGACACAATGTATTTATCAGATTCTGGCCCAATACAGACAAATGGAAATGTATTACGTAGGCACTTACAAAAGATGGATCACTTACCTACTGACATTTTCAGATTGCGACAGTTGTTGTTACCGACATACCTGTACTGCCAACAATGTTTTAGAATACAAAAAAAAAAACAACACACAAAGGTTAAAAAGGCTTTGGCAAGTTGAATAGAATGAGGAAGAGCTCAAATATTCCTTTGAATTTTATTCAAACATGCTTAAGCTTACATTGGCAATTTTTGAGTAGCAATATTTAGCAACGCATAAAGCATTGGTGAAGAGCCAGTTAAAAAGATCATAGCACATCGTGTGTTGACTTCTGTCAATAAAATATTGGTAAATGATTTATCCGATGCATGAAAAATGGGAAGACGTGGGGACTTTACTGTCAATGACCCTAGATAAACACCCAGTGTGTTGACATACTGTTACTAAAATAGCATGAAATGAAAACCTTTGTAGAAAAATGCTGTCAATGTTTCTGATATAATTTACATATCTCTGTAGTGACACTGCAGGAAAAACTGACAACGTGACAGAGTAGAAAAACATTATAGAGGCAATAAATATTAATGAGTGTCTCGGAAAAAAACAAAGCATGACTCATGGTCCTTTTTAGACTGTATCTGACTTTAAATTTATTTAAAGAGGATATATTATGGAAATGTGAATTATTATTATTATTTTTTATAATCTGTCCTGTTCAGTTGTACGGCCATGCAGAATGGTGGCTCTGTATGCCTTTTGCGCTGGAACAGTTTTGCTGTGCAACAGGCAAGTTGTTAAGAATAAAAATCTACTCTATATTATTTTGAGACTTGGTTTACCGAAGGAAGGAGGAGTTGTAGGATTAGTAATCTATCCTGGTGGTAATTTTATTTTGTGTTTCCACCCCAAAAAATGGGGGGGGGGGGGGAAATGCAGCTTTGCAGAATTTTTTTTAAAACTACTATAAAGAATAAAATGAAGTGTCAACTTTTAAGTACGTGATGGGGCCTCAGATTATAATGTTGCTGGATGCAAATAGAACCATTCATGCGACTCGTCAAATGGCGCGAATGCACACCGAGTGACATGTATTGACGAGACCTGAGTAGGGTGAGCGCGCAAAATTTCGCTTCTTCGCCCATGCGTTCGGTTTGGGAAATTTGAACTACAAGCCACAAATCATGTCGCAACAGCCAATCAGCTTCAAGAATGGTAAGTAAAGGGCCAGCCTGGGGGACGGAGCGTCCTGCTGGGCGATGTGGCCACTCAAAGTGCACCGTCGCCGGCTGCGAGAGTCTCGGGGCGGCGGAGCTCGAATGGGGAATAGAACTAGGAAGAAAAAACCAGCTCGGGGGACACAACGTGTTTGCCAGTCAGCTACAGCCACATACAATATGGTAAGTGGTCTTTCTGTATTCTAAACGTGTAGATGAGGTCATGGAAGTAGAACAAAGATGCTGGTCTTGAGTACACTGTGCGCGTGTTTGTTATTCTGCACCAGTGGCCAAGACTGATGTCACACGAGGGCTGTAACCCGGGGAACATTACAACTGCGGTCCAGAGCCATAAATGGAGTGTGTTGGATTTCAACGCATATAATATCTTGGATTATTATTATGATATTTATTTGGATTATTTATCATAAGTGATGCCCATTCATGTGCATATAGTCATATATCTCTATATCTATATATATATATAGATATATATCCATCCATCCATTTTCTACCGCTTATCCGGGTCGGGTCGCAGGGGCCGTAGCTTTAGCAGGGACGCCCAGACTTCCCTCTCCCCAGCCACTTCATCCAGCTCTTCCGGGGGGATCCCGAGGCGTTCCCAGGCCAGCCGAAGGACGTAGTCTTTCCAGCGTGTCCTGGGTCGTCCCCGGGGTCTCCTCCCGGTGGGACATGCCCGGAACACCTCACCAGGTATATATATATATATATATATTACATAATGTCAACTCCAGTCTGAGAGGGACAAAATGGCTAACGTCATAGCGACGGCCTTAGATCACAAGTTTAGGCCCCTGTTTAATGATGAATTTAGACAGCCGATTTTGATATCTGTTGTTGATCACTCACTCACTCCCCCCCCCCCCCCCCCCCCCGTTACCATGCCACTGCCGCACACGCTTTGAGTGAACAGGAACGGTGCCACGGCTTTTTTACAAATTGCTGCAATTCATGTGAACAACATGTTTGCGCATTTGTGGCATTGAGTGGTTTTAAATGTTAATGCAGCCTGAAAAATCACATTTTCTGACATTCATGACTCCTCAATGTGTTTTTTCATTGGTCGTGTGACGTATTCCCAATGCATTTGTGATCCAACAGATGAGTCCACTTATCAGGCTGAATATTTACTACAACTTTCTACCGAGGGATAATTTAACACACACTCCCTTTCTCTACCTCTGCTAATATCATCTAGAGCAGCGTTTAACAACCTTTATTGAGCCACAGCACAGCACCAAACAAAAATGATACAAAAAAGGTATATACTGTATGCTGAAATAGTAAAGGTCTCCTCTCAGTTTACTGAAAAATCTAGTAACTTGGTGTGTAATCTGGCCGTGTTTAGAAGACAACAAAGCTGATATACTGCAGGATTCTATGAATATTCTTTTGTATGAATGGCAACAGGTGGATACACAGGTTTAAGGCACCTTCTGACATCTAATGAAAGAACACTGAATTGCTCTGCCTGTATGCTATGCGTCACTGGCATAGATGATGAATAAATATAGATTATTTATCGTAAACAAATACTTGTCTTGAAAATGCAAAGAAGTGAAAGTGGATCATTTTTTACGGCACACATGATGATCTCACACTAATGTGCCTTGGCACAGTGGTTAGGAAGCACCAGTCTAGATAACAAGCAGAATGAAGGAAACCTATCAAGCTGACTGCTCTTTATTTCAAGGTCAAAAGCATCTAATGATATCTTGCTTGCACCTCTTGCACATTTTAGTACAAAACCACTTCCTCAATAGCATCTCACTTCCTGTCGGGTGGTTAGAATAAATGTTAGCGTTTGAAATGTAAAACCCACAATCGTAACTCTTTTTTAATACTGTAGTTTAATAGAGTGTTGTAGTCTAAACACCCAGTTACGTGTTCAGAATCTTGTGTTTAGTGACAACAACGCAGCATTTGGAGTCTTATACTAGACATATAGATTTTGTCAATGTATTCATAGACTGTAAACACTACGCCCAGCAGAGAACAGAAGCAAAAGTGTCACAGAAAAATCTTCAATGCCATCAGGAAAGCTAACTTCAGATATAGCACGCTGGGTGGAAAAACAACATGTGATTCTGCAGACAGTTAAATAGAAAACCGAGCAAGAAACACTAGAACAAAAGAAATGGACAGAAGAAGCTGAAAAAGACATAGGGGACACAGGAGTTAAATGATGAAGTCATACAAATGCTTTGTAAGAGTTGTCGCAGGATGTTACATTTGTAGAAACAAAAGGAACAGAACCTATGCATGATCATTTAGGCTACTGAGTGCAGCAGCCTGCCCTGCTCTTCCTGTAGTGTTCTCAAGGAAACATCCGGATGTCACGCCTCATGTCATCATCAGTCTCATCAAGCATGATGTGTAAACGTCTAATCATTTTTTTGGGATGAAAAAGAACTGGGTCACTGGGAGGCACGTAAGCGCACGGCACAGGAAAAAAAAACTAAGAGCAAAAAAATGTCCTCTCAAATATCAACACAATGTCGCAGCCATCCTTTTACAGTGTGTGGTGAAAGTGAAAGGCAACTATTAAATGCAACAATAAAAGCAATTTGGGCTAAAGTAGACAGCAGGCTGATTCCCCATAATGTGACAATAAAACAAGAGACAGCAACGTTGTCTTTTACTACGTAGAATGTTTCTAGATGCTTTTATTGAATCATTTATTGCATCATCCCCTGCAAAATCTGTGATCACATCCCAGTTGAAACCTTAGAAGTCGATTAAAAGGACATTTGCAGCATGGAGTGGAATGTGTGTTAAATCTCTCTTAGCTTTTGTAACGACAAAAGATGCAATTAACAGACTGTTTATGCTGGGCTGGATCCAATTCCTAGTGAGCTTCTGTAGTCTAGTCAACCTCCTTTGTTTCTTTGTTTAATGGACGCTCACTCTGGTTGAGTTAGCTATGCAGACTTTCCTAAGGTGCAGCATGCGGTTTACATGTGTTTGCACTTTTTGCAAGCGGTGAAATCTTACTAAACAGCACCAGACTTGCCTGGAGGCAAAGTGTCTACAGCATCAAAATGCAAATATGTTGACATTATACAACAACGCCATCTGCAAAGGTAATTCAGTTTTATATGAGGGCAATTGGTCATTCGTAGAACAGAGAGGCATCAGAAGTTTGAATCCGAATAACATAAATGTGGCGGCTAATGATTTACAAGCGTCCCCTTGTTCGGAAAGCTATAAACAATGCTTATAGGCAACGCAGTCCTCCTGACTGACCTTTGTTTTATTCCTAACTGTGCAAATATTTGCTGGTTCAAAACAGTACATTAGCAATTCCATGGCATCTCTTATTGTTACATATTCACCTGTGGAAACTCAACATTGGGGGCAGGGGAAGCAGTGCCCACTCAGATCCATCTTCAATGCACTGTTTTTCTTTCTTCCCAGTATGTATTTAATACAGAGCAGCGATCCAAATGTTTTCAACTGTGATGCACTAGTTAAGTTAATATGTACAAATGCCATCCATTTTTCATAACGCTTCTCCTGTTCAGGGAAACGAGGAGCTGTAGCCTATCCCATCTGATGAGGCAAAAGGTGCAGGACGCCCACCACCTTAGTGAGGATAAGCGGAATGGAAGATGGATGGATGGATGGATGGATGAATGGATGAATGAATGAATGAATGATGATTCAGTTGTGAAATATTTTACAATGAATCATAAGTGAATGCACAACCTGTGGTTATACAGTACTGTATGTTATACAGTACTGTTGAACTACGCTGCTGTTAACTGCAGGTGTACTTCATGTTTTGATGTTTGATAACTCATTTTTGAAGCGACAATGTGGAACAATTTACACCTTAACGCAATATCTTCAAAATCATGACTTTACTTAAATCTGCGGCAAAAATATTCCTTATGTTACTTTGGATGAAATAAGGTAGTATTCTCAGTTTTGGTAGTGTCTTCAGCTCCATAGCCTTGCACATATACACACAAAGATCAGATCAGTATTAAGTTAATTAACAGACCTCCAACCAATGATATATTTCCAGGTCCGTGGCCACCAGTCTTTCTTTATCTTGAGCAAAGGGGAAGTCATCAGACATCCATATCTGTTAATGAAACTAACGAGAACAGGACAAGATGAACTGACACAAGACGTATCGTTGTATTCCACGCAGTAAAACTACAGCATCACCATGCAGTACGTGTTGTCACTTGTTATCAAAGTTAAGCAAAGGTTTTATTGTTTGTACATTTTAATATTACATGTGAGGCACATTCGAGACACCTTCGCATTATGCGTTCATCAATCATCACATAATATTGAGCCTTTCTTTGTTTTTACGTGTTACTATTATCTGTGGTCATTCTCTCTTGTTTTATTTTTATTCTTGTATGCCCGTGAAGTAGAAAAAAAATCCCTGTACAGATCAACACTGGGACAGATTATTTCTATTTCTATCTTTTTTTTCTGAGATCTTTCTGAGGTACTGTTATATGGAGACTTTTGTCTGTTATCCACCAATCAAAACATATTATGTAAAATCTGACTTGAGATTGAAAGCCATAAAACTAAACTCTGTGCAACAGTCCTTGGTTAACATTATATTGTGTCAGAAGAAATGATGGCGTTTTCCAAAACACACACACACACACAGAAACACACACGCATGCACGCTTGCATGCACGCGCACTCGCACACACACACACACACACACACACACACACGCAAATACATCATAAATCATGCCAGTTTCAATGCCATTTAAGGCTTACTCAGTCTTTTGTAAACAAACTCAGATCACACTGTGGGTGTGCAATGTTCTCACAGGGAATACACAATACTTTGTGTGATAATATGATGGTTTATTTAGCTCTAGGCACATAAATAATTCTCATGATTCGAATGATTAATCGTTCCACGCTGATGGAAAAATTCCAGGTCTGGGTAAATGTCTTTTTTCTCAAAATAATCCAAACTGAATTTGAGAAATCTCTCTAACACTAATGCCATTGGCATTGCCGTAGATAAATTAAGTTAAAATCCAGTTAAAATCTTAATGGTTGAGAAAAAAAGTCAGTCAAATTTTGTATGTTTCGAGAGGAAAGCCAGGTAAGGTTATCAATAATTAAATACGTGTTGAATTTGACACCCCGTGTCCTCCTACGGTACAAAATAAATGAATATGGAAAAAAAGAGAAAGGACATACTGTAGAGCAGATTACCAGTAAAATTAAAGGTGGGAAAATACAATATATTCATATACTGTATATGTCTTCATTGAAAAAAAAAAAATTGTACTTCATAATCTGGTGTTTAACTGCAGAGATAAAACAGCAAGTGTGAAGTTTGTCGATGACTTTGTAACCTTGAATGTTGTGTTCGTTCTCTCCTCTATGATCAATCACCGACTGGTTTGTTTTTACTAAAAGCCAATAAACTGAAGTGACTGTGATGACTGTCAGCAAGCAGCTTTAAATCACCACGCACACCTACGAAGAACACTTCCTCTAATCTTATACAGATAAAATCCATTTTAAATCTTTGGTTTTTTTTGTATGGTAGAATTTTGTTGTCATGTCTTACGTGTAATTGTTCAAACACTTGGTTTGATCACATATTTTAAATAGTATTGATTATACTGTGAAATTGTGTCTCTGAACATACATCTGCGACTAAAACCTTTTTATCCATCTAGAGAATGAGGAAAACATTTTTTTTTTTGCTATCTGACTCAGTAGAAATGACATCAAACTTATCGCTCTTTCCATAGCTTAACCTACGGTAAATCCTTTCTCTTATTTTTCATATTTTTTCAATGTTTTCAGCCTTAATGCAACCTATCGTTCAAACCATATATCAGCCTTTCTTTTTATATATAGCTGAGTTTGTTCTTGAGCACTTAGCATAGCAGCTAACACATCTAGCATGTAGTGTACTCTCTAACATTAGCATTGATTTGCAACCCTGTTACTGGCAACCTTGGTACTGTAATTAGAGTATTACTAAAATTAGTTTTAAAACAAAATTTTACTTTCTTCAATTGTAAAGGATGTATTCAGCAATGTTTTTAGAATATATGTTTATCAGGTGCTTGAGTAGCTGTAACAGGGTTGGACCAAACACAACACAGCAAAATATATAATGTGACATAAAATATCGCATTAAAAGTGTAGCGTTGATGGTTGAGCTGGACGTATCAAATTATATGATGGGTTATTACATATTTTCCTTGAAACCATAAAAAAATATATATATAAAATAATTTTTCAAAAATGTTGGTCTCTACGTTTTCCTCCAATTCTGGAATAAGCTACATTTTATTACATTTTAATTTTACTTGCCCAAGACAGCGTTTTATAATGCTTTGTTGCCCTTTCTTTGGAAGACATCCAGATTTTTTTTTAAAGATTTAAATGCCACAGGGGTTGAATCCCATTGTTTTGCAAAGAATAGATGCAGTCTGGCGCTGCACAGAGAGCCGTCCTTTCCTGCATTATACAAAAGTGTTTTCATCCACCAAATGCAACGTCAGGAAATCTTTTTAGCCATATCCTGCCAGCGGGTTTGTCACCAAAACAAGCTCACCGTATCTATTTGACTTGATGCTATGCCCACCTCAGGTTAATTAGTAGCACAAAAGTCAAGGTAATGAGGTGGAAAGGAGCAACAGTTCACTTCGCTGCACTCTCCACAGGCAATAGCCACGACATCGTCTCTCCTGATGGTCTCAAAACAACATCATATGGCCTTGTTTTTAACAGATAGATGAGCTTAGTATGGGGGATTGATTGTAAAAGTTAATGGAATCACTGCACTGACATCCATTAACTGGATTCTCCACAGTCATTGGTGCAGTGTAGTAAAAACATACTGAACCATTACAGTTTTCCTACATAATGTTCAGTCCTCCTTGGAGGTCTCATGGATTATGAACTTCTTATCTTTATGTTGATAAAAATGTTTGTCCTCCTATCCACTGTTTCCCAACCTTTATGGATCCAAAGCACACCACCAAAAACAAAGGTTTCACAAAAAGTATCAACACTGAAATTATGATGGTCTTGTCTCAATTTACTCGCAACTTGACTTACTCTGTGTGAAATCTGGGTGTGTTTTAAAAGTCCCATGCTATCATTTTTCTGAAATAACCTTTGAAATCCTTTCATCAGGTTTGCAAGATAATTTGGGTGGAAAATGGCATTTTTCAAGCTGGTCCTTTACACCTGACATTTGAGACGGTTGAATTGCTTCATATTTGATATGTAAATAAGCTTTACTCTGACTGGATCGTCTCTGAATTTGGAAGGTAATGCAAAGCCTTCCATGAGAAGCAGCCGGGTTGTCACGCAGTCATTTTCTCCTGAGATGAGTGGCCGTGTACCAACCATGAAGTGGGCAGGTACTTGAATATTACTTCATGAAACTACGACATAACGACGGAGATTTCAAGTCCAACGGTTTTGCGAGCGGTTATTGTATTCAATCGAAAAACCGCAACAATGTCAAACTTAAACCGGTTCACAAACTCATTTTGACCTATGTTATTGTATAAAACAGTGGAAACATCTGTATTTTGATGGAAGGGGAACTTTAACCTTGGTGTGATTTTGCACTTAAAAAAACAAACAAACTTGAAACTTCATTCAGTTACATAAAAGCTACATTTATGTATTCATGTATTTATTTATTTATTTGTTTGTTTATCCATCCAGGTAACCCAATTGAGAACAGATTCTCATTTGCAATGCCGACCCGTTGTCCATCATATGTCATATGTAGTAGTAGAGTATGTCAACATCAAAACAATTTGCTTATTGTAGCATTTGTTTTTGTCATGGTTCCCCATCGATGAGTCCAGAAGCCCATGATCACAAGCTCTAATTGCACATGTATGCACATGTGCAATTAGAACTTGTGATCATTAGTATTTATTTACAGAATGCCATATTCAACCACTAGCCAGGCAAGTTTATTATAGTGTTTTTAGTTGTCGTTTTTTTAAGCCCTTTGTCAACAGCGTTCTTTTTTTTGTATTTATTTATTTTTTTTATCAAAGTTGCCGTCTTTGCATTTGTTTAAAAAAGATTTATGGAAAAGGCAAACATGCAAAACTTGTTTAAAACCCCACATTATTGTTTTAGACTTTGGAGGGAGATTTGTGTTGTTTAGTACACAATAATGGGAGAGAAAAAGAAAGAAAGAAAAAAAAATCACATCAGACAGTAAGTGGTGTCAGGATGTACCCCAACTACCACGCACGGAATACGCAGTGTAGAGAATGGATTGAAGTTATTAAAGCACATGTTATCTGTAAATAGGAAATTAAAATTATGGGAGGTGCTTTGGTATGCAGTGAAGGTGCATTTAAAGTGTGTAAATAACGTAATCAGGGAGCCTTGTGGGACTCAAGGGAGGAACCAGCAATTACTGCAGCCTATAACTCTGAGTCACTGCCACCTGCCTTGTGACTGATAAATAATGTCATTGGCCCTCAATTCAAATATGTGCGCATGCAGAGGCTTCAAGGCTGTAAATGAATTATTCTATTAACACAGTATGATGCAATAATACATTATTGAGTAAAATAATCCCACTGGCAGCCTCAGTGTCATCAATCATACTTGTAAAGGCAGACAGGCAGAAAGGCAAAATAGAACTCTTTCATTTGAGCTCAGTGGATTGTGCAGGTGTACCTAATGAATATTCTACTTAGAGTGTGAATATTTACTCTCTAAGATCATTAAAAAAAAATGTGACTAACCATACAGAAAGAAGTCACAAAAACCCTCACTAATCCTCACTAATGTGGCATTCAGTTGGTTCTACAATAAATGAGGAGGTTCTTGGACCTGCTTCATATGCAGACTGCACTGAGATGACATTTGTTGAATTGTGAATAACACGCTCTAGAAATAAAGACTTGACAAAGACTTCACATTCAAAATAAACTTTCAACTGTTTGATTGCGGGAAGTACAGTAAAAACAACAACATTCAGTACAAGCGTGCTTTAGTTATTTTGTCCTCTATCCCCCTCTTGTGGTCAATTGGTTTTACCTTGATCTATTTTATTTTATTTTATTTTATACAGGATAATTTGTCCATTTTATGTACGGTAATATACCCATTTGATGCAGAAATTCGTTTAGTAGTCATTAGGACGTAAGACACATAGTTCCATTATTCATTGTTTGGTTACCTCCAAAGACCTCTCTGTAGTTTGTAGATGAGAATTGGCCTCATGGTTGATATATCTTCTTCTCCCTCTAGGTGGAAGCATCATCCTGTTCCTACAGTGAGCAGCATGGAGCCAGTTCACAGTCTGGGGCTCAGCCAATCACTGGAAATTGAAAAGAAGCCTTTTCAAACATAAACCATTGACTGACGAATCCCTCTATATTAGGACACTTGGCAATCAGTAACTCCAGATATACTTTACATTTGTAAGAAATGTATTTTAAAAAGTCCACGATGGATTGATGAAGCTACCATATTTCAGATCACACCTTTCTGTGTTGGACGTCAGAAGCACACTTTCATCCCTTGAATCTATTTTCCCTCCTTCTGTGTGTTCCAGTCTCGCTAATCATTTTTGGAACATGTGATTACTTGATTTGTGAAGACAATGGAATTCATCATCATCGACATCATTTGTGAAATGGGCCTTCAGTTTGGACAGTGCTCTTTCATGCATGTTGTCATTGTGTGCCTCACAAGCATGTACTATTTACATGCATGAGTGCCAAACAGTCCACCAAGCGATGTGCCTCTCATGTAAGTTTTCCATGCCCAAATGCGCAGGCTCCGTCAACACACGCCATGACCTGGTCAATATTAGTGGTGACGCATGTTAGCATCTAGTGAAGCATATCAATCCGTACTCACCACCTTCAAATTAAAAAAAAAGTATTTTAAAAAACACATTTGACACACCCTCTGACATTGCAAAAGGCACTGATTTAGTTAATGTTATTGGACACTGGTCAGTGAACCTAATACGCAGTAGTTTTGGTTTTTCTGGAGCACCCATTCTTCACACACTCTCTGGCCTACATGATTAATATCCAATCAAGATCCAAATGCCTTGGAACAGAGAGGCTTGCTTGATTTTTTTACATTGACTGAAAAAAGTTAGGGTCTGACATCTAGTGATAAATATTAAACTAGAGATGAACACCTTTGCTTCTATTACCAGGTATTTACAGTTCATCTGCCTCTAATGCACAACTTAGAAGATAGCATTATTTGTAACAGGAATAACAATAAATCGTTAAGTGAGCAAAAGTAGTGGAAGAGAAAAGGGCGGAAGTAAATTGTTTACTTGCAATAATTGCATCGAGCATGTGACCCATTAAGATTGTCACCCTTTTGCATTATTCTTTTGTGACGCTTCTCCAAGCTTTTACCTCTTTCATTCGTTGTTTGTTTTGCAGAGTTACTCCCTCCAGACTCCTTTTGCAGGTAAAATACTTGCTCTATTAGGTTTGAGTCTGGAGATGACTTGGTCAGTCTAAAAGCTTCCCCTTTTTTACCCTGATGAACTTCTTTGTTGTTTTGTCAGTATGTTTTGGGTCATTGTCTTGCTGCATGATTAAGGATCTACCACTCAGTTTGGTTACATCTTTTTTTAAATTTCCAGACAGGATTTCTGTAGATTACATAGTTCATTTTGCTGCTGTCTTTCCCAGAAGAAGTGATGTAGGCCAAGTTATGACATTCCCTCTGCTGAGTTTCACAGATGAGTTTGTACTGTATGCTGTGGATTGTGAACATATCCTTTCTTTCTCTGCACTTTAGCCTAACTCTTAGCACTTTCAGTCTGCATTTTTCAAAACATTATTAAAAAAAAAAATCGTTGCACACACACACACACACAGAGGATACAAAAATACAAAAGGTTTCCACACCATTGTTTAGATGCCAGGTTTTTGTGATATACAAAAATGCGACCAAGATAAATCATTTCAAAGCTTTTCCATCATTTCACGTCAAGTTTTGTAGTGACATCTAATAATGCAGGATTATATCATTTTCAGTGCATTCTCAATGTTTTGCCATTTTGATCAGGATTATATTATTGTATTTCATTATGAGTTTCAAACTGAATTCATCTGTTTATACCCAACTTTGAGCCAATTCACTTGGCTTCTCAGAAAAGTCAGAAATTACTCAAGCATAACATTCAACCACTAATTGTTTTCCCTGTTAAGTAATGCAAATACCATCATCATCATCATATCATTGGACAAGATCTGATTCAAGAACTCAAAGTGTGCTCCTCTATTTACTATTTTGTGCAAGAGAGTACGTTTTAAAATTAGCAGATAACAGTACATCTATTTTAGTAAAGAACTGTACATTTTCCTATTAATCATTAACACTCATTTCGGGAATTACCAATGCTTTAAATTTACGGCAACTGACAGAAACCTTACATTGGGTGACGGTCTAATACATTTGTTCAGCACAAATAAACACAAAAGTGATAAGGTTATCATTCTAATTTAAATCATGTTAAAATTTATTAATTTTATGTATTTATTTATTAAGAAATGCAATAAACAGTCATGCTCAAGTATGTAACACTTGATGTGTGTGTTTGTAACACAACAAATTCCTTTATTTCATTTGCTTTTTATCAAATACAGTGCATTACTAAAGTGTGTGTACGTGGATTTCTATAGCACATTTGGGAAAACTCTGAAAGGGTAGAGATGCACAACTGATAAAATACATTATTAAATCCTATAAGACCATCACCCATGATGACACCTTTTAAGGGAGGGGCACATAATGTCTAACCATTAGTTATCATGGTGGGGTCAATACACACATGCACTGACATACAGATGCCGAGGTCTGCTTGTATTGAGGTCTGTTCCCATTTCTGACAGCTGCACGCATCACTGGCTGCTTTGTCTGAGCCAATCAGCAGCTGGCTCACTGGATGTTTCGTTATACTGCAGTTGGAGAAGAGCTCAGCATACACATAAGACTGAAAAGGGGGGGTGGGGGGGAGGAGACCATGGGAAGTGTCAAGCAGACAAAGACGAAAGAGGGAAAGGAGACCACTTACCACTGTGACGTGAATTTGTTAACTGTACAACAAAGAGGAGAGCGGTGTCACAGCGGATTGGCCAATCGGGTGCTGAGAAATTGGGCCACTTACGACATCAATGCTGGCATCGGATGAGAGTTGCCCGCATGAGGGAGCTTTCCAGCGAAAGGACAGACGGAGGGAGCATAATGTGATGTTCTTCTCAACATTAAATACAAATAGACCCACACAGTGATTACTTTTGTCGAAAAAAAATAATTAAATCAGGATTAGTGCATGCATAAAAATAGTATGCACCGGTCAAAGAAGATTTGTGAAAAATTTCCAAACTTTTAAAAGGCCTGAAAAAAATATCCTGTCTACATCTTTTTTGTCATTTATGGATATTTTTTTCTCTCTGTTATATAAACACAGTCATTATTCATACTATGATCAAACTTTCCCATTTGCATGCATTTCATTAAAAAAATATTAACGTTGTCATGCTACTAGGATTGCCGTTATTATAGCCCCATGGCCAGCTGTCTGTTAAACATGTTATCAATAGAAAACAATTTCACTAATTGAATTGGGGTATACGTATGTGAAGACTACTGCTGAAGGTAGTAAAAATATGCAGCATCTATAACTGAATTTATTTTTTTTTCCTTTTTATTGAGATGCGTATTAAATGATGTATGTTTTGTATTTGTTTTGAATTGTGGCGTAAGGACATGCATATTTTCTAGCCTGAGTTGAAGTCTTCTTAATGACTCCTGATCTCCAAGAACATATGCAAGACTGCCTACAGTGTAACTTGGAATCTGTGAAGGTGAGCACATGCATCATTCAAGAATATCGATGAAAGTGAGTACACTCCTTGTATAAAAAATTGTATTTGTATAGTATTTATTGTTGTTTGGCTACATACTTTTACCTGTACATGTAGGAAACAAAACGTCAAGATCATTAAAGTATAGGTAATGGATTTTTGGTGGACAGACACAAACAATTAGAAGATTCCTTGTTGGATAGATGCTGGTCTCTTAGGAAAATGCATTTCTAGTTTTCACAAATTCTTTCAATACTTTTTGCACGGAATCTTCATGGTTTCACAGCAGCATTATCATTTATTGCACAAAGGGGAGTATGGTCAAACCAAAGCTTCAGATGAGGGATGAAAACATCCTGCTGCAGGCTCTGTGAAAAAAACAATGGGCAAGATTCACATACATATGGGGGGGATTAGTGGGAAATGCATGACTTCGCGACAGGCCATTTTTCTGAGGAGTGAATTTAAGGAATGAGAAAATATTTGGAATTGTATCCAATCTGGGCGGCACGGTGAAAGACTGGTTAGAGCGTCTGCCTCACAGTTCTGAGGAACGGGGTTCAATCCCCGGCTCTGCCTGTGTGGAGTTTGCATGTTCTTCCCGTGCCTGAGTGGGTTTTCTCCGGGCACTCCGGTTTCCTCCCACATCCCAAAAACATGTGTGGTAGGTTGATTGAACACTCTAAATTGCCCGTAGGTGTGTATGTGAGTGCGAATGGTTGTTTGTTTATGTGTGCCCTGCGATCGGCTGGCGACCAGTTCAGGGTGTACCCCGCCTCCTGCCCGAAGATAGCTGGCATAGGCTCCAGGACTCCCGCGACCCTAGTGAGGATAAGCGGTTCAGAAAATGGATGGATGGATGTATCCAATCTGTTACACTGATAGGAGGTCCTTCTCTTTTCCCAAAAATCCTGGTACATCACAACTTGAACAGAATGTATTGTACAAAGTCAAGTCCCTAAATGTATGTGATATATCAACATGGGTTTGTCTCACGTTATCTCACAGAGGGAATCTTAGTACTGTATATTGTACATCTTCAAAATATGATGCGGATTTTCAGATTTGCGGATGGCTACTTATTTTAAAAATCCCTTTTGATTATTATCACAAAAATACTATACAAATGACACCCTTGGGGATTTACTGCACATAAAATCTTCCATTGAGTCTATTTTCTTTCTTGATTCCCCTTCGCCACCATTTTTCTGTAAGCCCACGTCTCCTGTGGGAAGGTGTCAAGACGATAAGCAACAGGCAGTCTGGGAGAATCAGGCATTACGCAAATAGATGGGAGGCAGTCTTGGGGAGTTTACACATATCAATTTATTTATGTATTTAGTTATGATTCCCTGATGCTTCGACAGGACATTGTGGTTTAGCAGCACATGGACATACAGTATCCATTCAAGTAACTCACACCGCATTATCATTTCGCCTTACCCAAAAGTATGTCTTTAATAAGTTTGTTCATGCCTATTGCTGGGTTTATGGCTTTAAACGTCCGCAAACCTCCTTGGGACGCAAACAAAGAAAATGTATGGCATTGTGTTGTCCATCCATCATTTTTGTACCACTTATCCTCCTCAGGGTCATGGGTGAGCTGTAGCCTATTCCAGCTGAGTTTGGGTGAGAGTCGGGGTACACCCTCGATCAGTTGCACCTTTAAAGATAATTTAGTTCCATTAACCCTTCATTTATTAGGGGTTGAGGAATCATACTGGTGATGAATTATGGTTAAAAGTCACTATGCAAGAAATAATTTGTAGGCACCTCGTTCCAAGAATCAAGATCCATCCATCCATTTTCCGTACCGCTTCTCCTCACGATTGTCTTGGGCGTGCTGGAGCTTATCCCAGCTATCTTCGGACGAGAGGCGGGGTACACCCTGAACTGGTCGCCAGCCAATCGCAGGGCACACATAAACAAACAACCATTGGCACTCACATTCACACCTACGGGCAATTTAGAGTCTTCAATCAACCTACCATGCATGTTTTTGGGATGTGGGAGGAAACCGGAGTGCCCGGAGAAAACTCACGCAGGCACGGGGAGAACATGCAAACTCCACAGAGGCGGGGCCGGGATTTGAACCCCGGTCCTCAGAAATGTGAGGCAGATGTGCTAACCAGTTTTCCACCGTGCTGCCCAAAATCAAGATTCTTTAAATTAAATAAATATTCCATTCATGTTCTTTATTTAAATAGAGACATTTGAAATCCGCTTGTCTCCATTCTCTGTGATGCTGATGAAGCGCCTTGGAGGAGTGGGTCGTATGAAGACTGAAAAATGACTAACAATTGTGTTTATCCTGTGTGAGTAGGCCGACTATTCACATCATTAGGTAAGCGCCAAGAATAGTTCCATTGTCAGAGGATCTTAACCTGTTATATTTATTTTTACCTTATCTCTCATTCTAAATCAACTTAATGCAAGAAATGCAAAATTGCAATCTCCATGTGAAGGGCAATGCTTGATTGTTTTTGTTTGTATTAAAATTAAGTGTGGTCGGTTGATTGCTCGCTGCTTCTAATTGTGACACGCCGCACGTTTGGGTGACGTGATGATGACGCCGTGAGTCACTCACTCGATGTGGATGAGTTAGGAAAAATTGGAAGATGAATCATGCATTTGTGTCTTTGTACACAGTGAATACACTGTTTGTCCCTTGCTAAAGATGTATGCGCATGAATTGTGCATTTGCTGATAATCCTTTGTATGGCCACGTGTACACAATGTGTCATGCTTTCTGACAGTGATGTGATTTATCAGAATATGACTATATTAAATATTCCTTCCACCCTATGGCTAAGTAGTGATAATAAATATGGTTGGCAATGGCCTTACAATACATGATCCTTAATTTTTTTCATTGTATTGTATTGTATTGTTTTTAGATATGAACTATCAAATCAGGTGCTGCATCAGTAGTCAAAGTTTGTAGCTAACCGACCTTTCAATCTCATACATATTAGGTTTAATATTTGTTCTGTTTGACTGGAATTTTGGATGAGTCTTGGAATAAGTAGTGATGCGTGTGTGTGTGTGTGTGTGTGTGTGTGTGTGTGTGTGTCAGTGGATGCACTTGGTAGTTAGCTTGACAGAGAGTGAGGGTCAACCAAAGGTGCCTGCAGTGAAAGAGTGAGAGAAAGATGGAGAAACCTAATGCAAATAAATTGGACTGAGACCAGCAGTGGAGCACAGGTACAAATCCTGGTAACATTTTTCTCTCTTTCCAAACATTTATTTTTTTTTTTTTAATACGTTAAGGTCACCAGCATGACATGCATACAAATAAGAACATTGATGTATAATCCTCTCTGCACTATCTATTAATACTGACAGTAAACACAATGCAAAACCTTTTTGCTACAAAGCAGTACAGTTTGGTTAAAAAGTCTGTGGAACTATGGCTTTGACTATTTTGTGTTATGCTTATTTTTTTTAATTCATTGTTGGGTTATTTATTATTTGTTATTTCCAAAGCTGATTCAGCGATTACCATCACAACGAAAGCCACATGAGTGTTTACCGCCCAAAACATACAACCCCAATTCCAATGAAGTTGGGACGTTGTGTTAAACATAAATGAAAACAGAATACAATGATTTGCAAATCATGTTCAACCTATATTTAATTCAATACACTACAAAGACAAGATATGCAATGTTCAAACTGATAAACGTTATTGTTTTTAACAGATAATCACTAACTTGGAATTTTATGGCTGCAACATGTTCCCAAAAAGCTGGGACTGGGTCATGTTTACCACTGTGTTACAGCACCTTTTTTTTTTAACAACATTCAATAAACCTTTGGGAACTGAGGACACTAATTGTTGAAGCTTTGTAGGTGGAATTCTTCCCCATTCTTGATTGATGTACAGCTTCAGCTGTTCAACAGTCCGGGGTCTTCGTTGTCGTATTTTACCCTTCATAATCCGCCACACATTTTCAGTGGGAGACATGAAAAAGACGTTGCTTGGATGGCAGCATATGTTTCTCCAAAACCTGTATAGACCTTTCAGCATTAATGGTGTCTTCACAGATGTGTAAGTCACCCATGCCATTGGCACTAACACAGCCCCCCCCCCCATACCATCACAGATGCTGGCTTTTGAACTTTGTGTCCATAACAGTCTGGACACATGGTTCTTTTCCTCTTTGGCCCGGATGACACAACGTCCACAATTTCCAAAAACAATTTGAAATGTGGACTCTTCGGACCACAGAACACTTTTCCACTTTGCATCAGTCCATCTTAGATGAGCTCGAGCCCAGAGAAGCCGGCGGCGTTTCTGGGTGTTGTTGATAAAAGGCTTTTGCTTTGCATAGTAGAGTTTCAAGTTGCACTTACAGATGTAGCGCCGAACTGTATTTACTGACATTGGTTTGATGAAGTGTTCCTGAGCCCATGTGGTGATATCCTTTACACATTGATGTTGGTTTTTGATGCAGTGCCGCCTGAGGGATCAAAGGTCACGGGCATTCAATGTTGGTTTTCGGCCTTGCCACTTACAAGCAGTGATATCTGCAGAATCTCTGAACCTTGTGATTATATTATGGACCGTACATGATGAAATCCTTAAATTCCTTGCAATTGTACGTTGAGGAACATTGTCCTTAAACTGTTCGACTATTTTCTCACGCACTTGTTCACAAAGAGTTGAACCTCACCCCATCTTTGCTTGTGAATGACTGAGCAATTCAGGGAAGCTCCTTTTATACCCATTCATGACACCCGCCTGTTCCCAATGAGCCTGTTCACCTGTGGGATGTTCCAAACAGGTGTTTGATGAGCACCTTTTTGCCACCTGTCCTAGCTTTTTTGGAACGTGTTGCAGCCATAAAATTCTAAGTTAATGATTATTTGCTAAAAACAATTAAGTTTGTCAGTTTGAACATTAAATATCTTGTCTTTGTAGCGTATTCAATTAATTATAGGTTGAACATGATTTGCAAATCATTGTATTCTGTTTTTATTTATGTTTAACACATCCCAACTTCATTGGAATTGGGGTTGTATTAGTATGAGTCGAAATGAACTGGAAAGCGACCTCTATCTGTATTTTTATCCAGTAGCTCATTTGTAAGTACTTGAGTTTTGGAACTATAGAATCAGTGTTCAGGTCCTGTTGCAATGGAAATTGCAATTTATTTGGAGAGATGCTTGTCAGCTTCCTGAATACTGTCTTGGTGCCCTTCAGCAAGGGACCAAACCCTCACTAGCAGCTGAGGGGCACAACACTATTTGTGGGCCCCATGACTCTGACAGCTCTCCTTGCACGCCTGAAAAAAAGAATAATAATTAATAGTTCTTGCTTGAAGCTTATGCCACCACTGGATAATTCTTTTACGGAATCTTGCTTATCACTCTACAAGCAATATAACGGACAAATCAATGATTGGTGATCAACCATACATTATCCGTGGTTAGATCTGAGAACAATCCTTTTACAATCCTCTTTATGTCCTCAGTGGTTGACGGGTATTTTTAGATTTTTCAAATGTTTACCACCAACTTCTTCTCTATTTTCCTCTCCCGCTCTGCAGAGCCTGAAGGTATAGTTCACCATGACAGAGCCAATTAGTCAACAATAACAGCATTAAAATATATCATTATGAGTCATTCTGTAATTTCGAACACACTGTATTTTGAAATTTCAGTATGCTTTAAAGTATGTTTATTATATTGTGTTACATTATAAATTATGAAGGCAAGAATATTTTTTGTTGGACATTAGGACCATGAAAAATGGAAATTATTTGATGAAGTAGAACATTTCTTTTTTTGTTCGGACTCCAACAGCAGAATCAAGGTCTTTGACCCATCCAAACATTTAAATCATGTCAGACTGAGTTTTGAGTTTAAACATGAATGGAAAAATTGACCGCCTGTCCAGCTATGAACCCAGAATTATCGACTTACTAGTTGCAACACAATGAATGGAATGTTTTCTGTTTATTTGGTCGCAATAGATATACTGTTGAAAACACTTAAATGAAAATGATGGGAGTTGGTCTGTTTTTTCTTACAGCTTAATGTGCGATTTGGGGCTGGTACAGATTTACGGTGTATACATTTGTTAAACTGGCCTTTAGTACTTAGTGGAATCTGCTGGTCACCGATACCAAACCAAAATAGCCTAGAACGAGATGTCACACAGTGTGAGGCAAACAAACTAACAAAATCACTACAGCAGGTAATGTAGCACCTATACTGTAATGCAACTTCATACTGTATTACAAATTAGTATAATTTAGTCTCTTTTTAAATGTATCCTAAAAATGTGGACCGAACAGGTGAAGGCTGTGGTATATATGGTGGTGGTATATATATCTATGTTTTTTGTATCTTTTAATGATCAGTTATTTTTGGTGATAGATGCATAGACAGCAGTTCTCATGACAAGAAATAGATGTGGAACATGTAGCTATCCTCACTCTCGACTGCATGTATAGAAAGCCGTTTCATCATTTAGTCAGTAAAATTGCTATCCAGTTTAAGGTCCAATTACGAGTATGCTTTTTGACAATTAGAATGACTCAGGGGCACTAGTGTGATGGCTGTGTTTTAGTAATAATGTTTTTCCCGCTGCTAGTGCCACAATTAAACCTTCCTAGTAAACGACTGTGCTGCATTAGTAACACTACTAGGCCTAGTAGGCATGTGTCATGTAATAGTTACCTGCTTGATTTAAAGCCATTTGAGCAGTTTTTGATATTCGTGATATCCAGCTCACAGTCCATGTACTAGAATTTTCTGTCCTCACTATGAGGACAACTTTGGCATACTGCTGTAGTAGGACAACTATATGTTGTACTTCTGAGGCAAAACTGTGCACTACTAGCCCTACCACTGAAACGCTCACTAGTATCCACGGTTGGACCTTAACCCTGAGATACTGTTCATTTTCCATGCACACAAATTATGTTCCGGGTTCCAAGAATATCCTTGTGATGATTGTCTATTTCAAATTATGAGCTACAGATCTTTAGAAAATGTATGAATAGCCTGCTTGATATTAATAAACGGATGACTAATGTTTAATAAATGTTTCATAGGAAAGAAAAAAGTGTATTTTTTGTAATGTTTTATACCGCTCGTTTATGGATAAACCACAGACATCTAATATCAAAAAGCGGGATCTTCTATTGAATAATTCCCCCCAAAAATTCTCAAGTTGTTTTACTGTTTCGAGATTCCCCATGGGCCATGACCCTGGAAAGACCAGAATCGACATGTTTTAGAGGGAACCTGCGCAAATGTGGTGGAAACACAGAGCGTTCTCGGGAGTGTTGCAAACTCTCCCGAGAACGCCTTCCCTACTGCCACATAAAAATACACATAGGCCCTATAAATTACTGTTTAGAGATTCCCCCTTGCCCCTTCAAAGACTAACAGGTGCATGTTTCTGCAGAAACACGCTCCTGCTAGAACACTGTTACCACTGTCGCATAAAAAAAATATAAAAATACAAAAATGGACACCTTTATGGCATGGACAGATTCACAATATTCCCAACCATTTTCCTTGTTTTAACATACCGGTGAATCTAAAATCATTTTCGCAAAGTTTCATCCTTAGTGTACTCAAATTTTGTTGCACTTGTAAGCATCTAAATATATTTTCACCTTTAGGAAACGTACTCAAATTTCAAGGTGAAAGAATGCCATTTAGGGTATTTTAATTGCTGTCAAACACGACCCAGTATGTAAGGGTTAAGCTGATGCTCAAGAATCTTGAGCAAATGTTCAAACTGCTTTCCATGTTTGGTTTGACAGCATGGCTCTCGCTCTCGACCGATGATGCTGGTCTTGGAGGGCGACAGCTCCAGAGGCTCTCCAAGCACCGGCGTCGTGAGCACGTGCCACGCCGTCGCAGCCGAACTTTGGTCCCGTCTCGCGGAGGAGCATCGCGGTCCGTCTGTGGATGCGCAGGCTGCTTTAAATCGTCGACGGAGCGGCTCTGACTGTGGTCTGCGTGCTTTCGCTCGTGTGCTCCTGCGTCTCCAACTCGGTCCCCGCCCTCCGTGGTTCCTCCAGTCGTATGTGCCTTGTTTGGGGTCGTCACGTCGGTATACTCCTGCCGCTGTTTTTGGTCTTCGAGCCGAGCCGCTGCGCAGTCGGACCTCCTTCATTCTCCTCGTTCTCGGCCGCCCGGACACCCGCAGCTCGTCCGAACGGGGGCAGTTTCCACCCTCGGCTCGTTTCACCAAAGGCCGTCTCGCTCTCGTCTGCGTGAGCAGAGTCCAGGCCGGCTGGAAGACTCTACCTGGGCTGCCCGCTGGGTGTTTCGCTTACGCGGTATGCTGACCGGCTCCTGCCGGCCCCAGGGACCAGCGGGACGGGGTGCTGTGGCTCAGTGACCGGGGCGAAGGAGGAGGACATCCCTGTCTTCAAGCGGAGACGGAGGTCCAGCTCCATAGCAGCCTCGGAGATGATGGCTCACAGTCAGAGCAACAGCAAGTCCCACCGCAGGACTTCGCTGCCTTGCATTCCGCGGGACCAGGTAAGGCGTGTGGACCTTAAAACCAGCATTATGACCTTCCAGCCGCCGTGGGCCTGTTTCGCCGCGACACGTGTAGCGTATTTACGCAAGTTGCACCCACAGGACGCACGTAGCGTGCAATAACGATTCGTGTATCAGCACTGGCCATCACGAGCATCCATGTTTGGGGGTGTCACTTGCAGATGCAGCAACACCCGGCCTGCCTGATTTGCACTCGCACTCTGCCGCTGCTGTTTCATGTGGTCATCAGTTTGAGTCGTCATGCAGATAGATACTATCACTGCTGTGCACATTAATATGTTTTCGTGTGTGCATGTGCACAGAGGTCACAGTGGCATATTTAACCACTTATCATGTGCCGGTCCAGAAGTGATGCATGTGTTTCATAACTTCATTTAAACCACATTTATCATTGTAGTTTAGCGGCGAATCAACATTTATTCGTGTCTTGCGTTTTGAAGTATTTCTGAAGTAAATTTGACTATGACTCATGCTCTGGTTTGACTGTCTGACTGCTTGTTGTCCTCAAGTGATGCATCTTAATAGGCTCCAGCACGCCCGCGACCCTAGTGAGGAGAAGCGGCTCAGAAAATGGATGGATGGATGGATGGATGATGCATCTTAATGGTTAATTGATGTATTTAAAGACCCAACAAAGAGGCCCCCCCCCAAAACAAAAAATGTAAATTTGACACATCACTGAGAAGTGTTTTTAAAAAGGCCTGCCAAATTTGAATGAATACAAAAAAAACATCACCAATTTAAAATATGGCCCACCCTCGAGCTGTCCATCACCTCTATCCATCCATCCATCCATCCATTTTCCGAGCCGCTTCTCCTCACTAGGGTCGCGGGCGTGCTGGAGACTATCCCAGCTAACATCGGGCAGGAGGCGGGGTACACCCTGAACTGGTTGCCAGCCAAACGCAGGGCACATACAAACAAACAACCATTCACACTCACATTCACACCGACGGGCAATTTAGAGTCATCAATTAACCTAGCATGCTTTTTGGGATGTGGGAGGAAACCGGAGTGCCCGGAGAAAACCCACGCAGGCACGGGGAGAACATGCAAACTCCACACAGGCGGGGCCGGGGATTTGGACCCCAGTCCTCAGAACTGTGAGGCAGACGGTCTAACCAGTCTTTCACCGTGCCGCCTGACCATCACCTGTCCTTCAAAATATGTTTGCCCATACGCTGTGTGCTCGTGTCTGTAGTCAACTACTGGTTATGGTTAATCAGCAGTTAAGTTTACCGTGTGGCTGTTATGTGGGAACCCACACACAACTCTGAGCGAGGAGCTGACGTTTTAAATGACCCCGCCGCGGTCGAGTGACTTTCTTAGCTTCTTAGCTTGCTCGCTCCTTAGCTCGCGGCCTAGCGAACGTAATAAACTGTTAACTTTTCCTCAAGTGTCTCTGTTATGGGGAGCTACGCGCGGCACATCGAGCAAGGCTGTGGAATACTGGATGGAGCCGACAGCAGTCCGCAGGTCAGCCGGTCTGCCGCGTGTCCATGAGTCCACTAGCGGCTAATCCATAATAGCTTAGCTACTACGAGCAGGCCACTTTGCAGTGGAGCCGTCCAAGTCCCCGTTGGCCTGCTGTGCGAAGCTGTGCGTGGCTCACCACAGCAGTGACACTAACCCAAATAAGACAAAACACTTCAGGGATGATATATATTTTGGGTTCTAGGCATAGCTTGAAAGCAAACTTCCATGATGCAGTTATTAGCCAGCTGAGATGGCGAAAAAGAGTTTTAGGCTATATATATCACAACAATTCAGTACTAAATTGCTCTCAGTCTTTGCACGTTTTCAGCACTTACATTCAAACATATTTAATGTATTTGGAAACAAAACACGAAAGTGACTTTGGTGCGACTTTAACGTTAATTTGAAGTCGAAAGAAACTCTTGATTGGGTTGTGTGTCCTTCAGAGCTACTGTATTTTCCATTGCATGTTTACACAGCACTCATTACCCCACCGCCCCCAAAAAAAGAAACACCACAATGATGTTTGGCTGTTAACAGTTCCTTTACTTGGGTTGGGCATAATTGGGCATTGGTTATCCAATTTAAATTGATTGTGATAACTTCATTAATTATCTCTATCTTGAGGCAAGTGAAGCAAAATGGTATGCAATACTTGACAGTAACCAATAGAGAGGTGCTCTTGAGTCAGTTTCAACTAGTTTGCATTAGATGACATCAGCTATGGCCTACATCCACCAGACCTCCAAAATGGCACAACCCCTCTGGGTGCATTATTCTGCTCAATGCAACATCCATCTATTATCTTTACCGCTTATCCTCACTAGGGTTGTGGGCTGCTGGAGCCGCCTGTGACACGGTTTCCTCCGTGGCACTGTCAAACTGTATATCCGTTATGCAGTATATATGTATGGTGTATTGTGTTTTACATAAGTCCTCAACTATATTTATAATTTCACATGTAACTGTGGCTAGAAAGCAAAGCACGGAGAGTCTGTTGCTGGAATGCACGGGTGCAGTCATTGAATGGATCAGTCGATCATTGCCGACGCCCACTCGCTGTGGGCTTAAGTCAGAGGGGATACATAGACTGTGAAGATTAAGCGATAACATCTGATGTCAAATGAGAACATGTCTTTTTAGTTTCATCCTTAAAAGCCTTTTCAAAGATACTTCATTGCTATTACTTGTATACCTGCCAGGAACTGGCTGTTCTTGTCTCTCATTGAATATAAATTTTGTCTCTGGAACTGACGTTCCTTTCGAGCTTAGAACTTGTCAACTGAGGTTTAACACTTATCATTTTATCTTTTCTTGATGCTGGTTGTTTATTGACCATTGGTATAAAGGAGCACTTATAGGGGCTCATTCATTAACAGTGTGTATGCACAGATTTGTGCTTCAGTTGTGGGTACGCACGTTTGACTGTGACTCCTCAATATTGTATGTTGGTACTTGTTTTTTGTTTTGTTGTTACTTGAACCTCCTCAGACCATGCGTACGCACAAATAATGCAGGATCAGCATTCGAAAATAAGTCAAAAACACATCTTTTACCCAAAAGTCACAATGTACTGGAACTGCAGACATTTATAATAAGAATGACATAGATCATTTTACAGTTGAGACTGTGAGTCCCGGGATCCACGTCATGGACAAAATGAGTCCCAACCCGGGAACAATGAGTCCCTGCAACTTATCATCACAGAATACAGATACAGTAATCCTCCGCTATATCACGGTTCTTGTTTCGCAGTCCCACTATATTGTGGGTTTGTATTACAGGTGCTACTGTTTTACACTGTTTGTAAAATATTTTTGTGTTATTCATTGCTCTTGTTCTCTCTCAGGATATTATGTGATTAGGCCTGTCATGATAGCAAATTTTCTAGGATGATATATTTTCCCGAAAACTATCACGAGAAACGATAGCAGCGCAGATGTTTTTTTATGCCACTGATATAATGATGTTAGAGCATAATAATTCAAGTGCATCCTTTTTTTAAGATCACACACTTTTATCTAATTCTAAGAATAATGAACATTGACATTGTAATGTAGAACAATAAATATAGATAACAAATCTAAATAAAACAGACTCAGGCTCTGTTTACAAAAATTGCACTTCAAAAAATATTGAAACTTAGCACAGCGGTATAAACCATCATTTATGCTTTAACAGGCAATAGATTGCCAATCAAGTTTCCAGTTGGTTAAGAAAAAGTGCCAAGTAGCGACATCAATAACAACATAAGTAGATCTAGGCAGCCTGTTTTGATTCAATATTTGTTGTACTTTTTTTAGTCTTTCTTACGATTCACACTCTAGTTCTAGGCAGAACACATCATCTGCGTCATACTGTTCCAGCGATGGAGCAGCCAATCACATTGCAGCGCGGCACGTCCTGCCTAGGCCTTTAGTGGGATTCATAATGACGCTAGCGAGACCATTGCCACCATTACCGAGTCTTTAGCTCACTAATGCAATATCTCTGGTACATATAACAGATGACCTGCAATTACAACTCGCTGAACATCACTATGTCCGTGACTCCTGTATGTTGATTACAACAGAAACTTGGTTTGAACGAAGGATACGCGATGCTAGCACGCAGCTAGCCGACCCCATTAAAAAGTGGGTGGCATATTCACAAACTGTTATATTTGCTACACCGTTCACCTGATTTTGATGTAAATAACCTCAAAATAAAGCTGAAAGTCTCCAGCGTTAAAGTAGTAGTTGTTTACATTTTTTTTTAACCGTAACATTAATGCTGATATCTGTTAGCCCGTCGATTGCGTGGTATGTTAGCACTGAGCTAGCAGACTGATGTTATTATATGGTTTGAGTAAACATTTTGGTATTGGATTATACAATGTTTACTTTTGTTTAATTTGCCAGTTGTACAGTAAACTTAAACTCGGAGTGACAAATAAACAGCTTGAAGCAAGCACACTGTGCTCTTATTTGGAGAACTGTGTGAGCGAGGGAGTCTTTTCATTTCTTGACATCTCTTGAAGTGAAAGCATATGCTAAGGAATCATTTTTAAAAATGTGTTTTGATAAGAATATACCTGTTGGGTGAAGTGGACCCGGGAACTTGCCAACTTCCAACGTAGTACCATAGACGAAACATGAGTCAGTTGCGGTCAAAATGTGAAGTTTAATATCCGAAACACACTGCCCATGCCTTTAGCAATTGTTTGTGACATGCTGTCGCTACACATCTAATTATCTTAATGGTGCAAGCCGCAATGACAGTGTGAACATGCACTTCAGTAAGTTCTGTCTGAAAGGGACAGAAATCCTCGCTCTACTTTTACACATCTGATGCGCTAATTTACCAGGAATGCTTTGTGAAAAGCAGCTTATATCCTGATCCTAGAAAACCAAACTAGAGTGTCTGGAATGGTGTGCTAAGTTTGATAACTCCCGGGTGTAACCACTAGCCTTTGCGCCAAAGTTAAGAGAATTATTTAAAATAACCAGCATACCACATCTCACTTTTTACATAATGTTCACCTTTCACCATTTCATCCTATTATGAAATATAAAGTTATATAAAAGCTCTGTAATGGTGCTGTGAAATGGAACAATGGCCACTCAGGTAGCAAAGTAAAGCTTGCGCTGTTGCCGGACCACAGAAGTGGAAGATTAACTGATTTGAGTGTTTTATAATGTGTGCTTTATGTGTTTTACAATAGAAATGACTCGGAAGAGAGTTGCCAGATTAGCTAACAGTTAGCCTAGCGTCTTCTTTTTCTTCTTCTACTACTACTACTCCTACTACTATTTCCTCTTTGATTTTCTGGCAGTTTGGATGCCGTGTGGAACCATGCTGCCTTTTACAGGTCATTCGAGGTACACCAGACTTTTGGTTTTGGGCTTATGTCAGTGGAGGGATCGTTAAGTGGCTGGTGCACTTTGTCGGTCATTCCTACAACACACACTATATGAACGATAGCACACAGTGATTTATTTAAAAAAAAAAATGTAAAAATATATTCTCATATGGATGGTCCCTCACATTTTTAAAATGTGTTAAGATGTTGACAATATTTGTGTGTGCACCAGGCTTTAGGTACAGGCCTGTAGATAATGAAGCTCTCCAGAGTGCAGTTGTACCTGAGAGAAGTGGGTTTTCATCAAGCATTTCTGATGCAGTATTTACGAAGCTGGCTGGTACAGCCTGCCGAGCCAGAGGCAAGACAGGCACTTTTACTGAACTGGAATCAGGAAAATATTTCACCTTTTTCACTGACTTTATTTATGTATATATTTTTGTCTTGTTATTAAATTAATGTATTGCTGTTGATGTGTATGGTATTTTATCAAGGGATGGGCATGATCTCATGCTGCTTATGAGAATGTGTTCAATGTTTAGACATGTGTAGTGCAATATTCTGCTGCCAGTTTTCTGAACTCAGGCTTCCTAAAAACCTTTAGTCTTTTGACCAGTGACGTTTTATATGGGGAAAACGCTCTGATATAACACTTGTGTGCAATACGCTATGGTATGGTCACATCTGGTGGGAGAAAGTGAGAAAAATACAATAAGACATGTATTATTCCTGTGAGATAGCTAGACTGAGACTACAACAGTACATTTAAGTCAATCAAATTGGGAACATACTGTATGGCTATCTGTACAGGAACAGTAGATGAGCACCACCAGTAAAAGTCACAACAATGCTCACAAACAACAGGCTGTAGGTATGTTTGATGCGATTCATTACACTCCTGAAATGTTTGTATTTATTTAGTTAGCTAGGAGGGGAGTAGGTCAATAGAATGACTTTAGGTCACAGTTTTGATCTTAAACAGCCACGTATCGCCAGAGTTCATATTGCTCTATCATTGATGATCCCAATCCCCAAAGTCTAATCGAAAGTTTGGTTATGTGAGACTTGGAGCCAAGGACTTCATTGCCCCACACAGCAGAGAAACGACGGTGCAGGATGGCAGACCATGGTCCGACAGACGGTAAAAAAATAAATAAATGAAAACAACTCCATATTTAATACAGCGGGGCCAATCACAGTGCCATTTCCCAGTATAGTTGGAAGAGGGGGGACTGGAGCACGATGTGTTTGCTCATGGATGAGAACATGAAAGTCAATCGATGTGACTGTTTCTCCCACCAGTTTATAATGATAACCGCCACTTGAAAGTATGTCCTCGTGAGTGGACTATTTTGAGGGAAGGCAGCTGATGTTGTTTTAAATAAGAAAAGAAAAAAATGCAGTTAACTGCTATTCAGGTTCATCAATGCCTTTGAGGTTGCACTTCAATCGTAAGAAAAAGAGTACAATTGAGGAGTAAATGTTTTTTTCTGAAATATTTAACCCTTTACAAATAGAGGTCAGATCTCAGATAAGGCAATGCTCTGTTGCATAACATATTCATCATCACATCATTTGCAGTATCTGTGTCAGGGAGGGGGACGGAGGGAGGGAGGGAGGGAAGGAGACTTTCAGAAGATTTTAAAGCAAAGATGTGCTCAGAAGTCTATTTGAGGGGAGGCCCACATTCTGTCTTTGACGCAAATGAATTTCCTGAGAGACACAAAACCTGTTCCGGTTTCCAGAGCTCGCTGAGTTCATCAAAGCTTATTAGTGCTTCCTTAGGGACCACTGAAAAAATTGGCCTTCATTTCAAATAAATACACAACATTTTGAGAGTTTAACTTCTCGATAGGAAGCCAATAACGTTTGAATTAATGGGATAAATGTGGGATCTGTAATGCTTTCTTAAATAATTTGACACATTCCTTTAATAGACATTGTAACTAGCAAATGGGCTGGGATTATACAAAACTAACATTTATGGATCATCAGTCACTCTATTAAAGTACAGTACAGTCATTTCTCGCATATTTTTATCTAATGGTTCCAGACGAAGGTACTTCTGAAATATTCATGATGCAATTCTTAAAAGAATCAGAACAATCCCAATAATGATCTGTTGCAGCATGCATCAAAGTAATTTAAGCACTGTCAATTACACTGTACTGTCTGAAGAAAGCCATGCCAAAAATCATCAAAGCAAAAGCTTTCCCGAGGTTTTTTTTAATTTTTTATTTTAGTGAATTATATATTAGGTGCTTGCAGAAAAATCGGTACATTTTGCCTTCTTCGGTATATTAAAAGTAGCAACCCACCATTGTGAGACTATTAGGATGTGTAGCAATGGGCAGGGTCATATTACTAGATAAAGAATATATATTCTGTGAGGATATTTGTGGTTCAAACCACAAATGTGACAAACAACATTTTGTCATCTGGCCACCTTTGTCATCTTGTTATACTAAATCACAGAAAATCTCACAATCAATCTTACATGTGAGTTGCGTGTGTCAGATCCAGAAATAAATATTTATATATACATATATCCTGATGTATTGTACATACATCAGGATTTCTGACACCATACTTATGCTACCATATGTAAATGTGTACCAGAAAAGAACAGTAGGCCGTGGGCATCTTTCTTGAAACCGACAAATATCAAAACATATGAAATTGTAGGTAAAATTAAAAAAGAAATCAGATACATGCAAATATTACTATCAGTATATGATTTTTAATAATAAACAAAAGCTGAAGAATATGTCTTCTGGCATGTTAAGCATACAGAACAGTGAAATGATTGTGAAATGTGAAGAAACAAATACACTTTTCCCTCATAATACGGAATAATAAATCAACATTTAATGATTAATAGCAAAGTAAAACTACATTTTCACAAACCTCTCACTATTATCAATGCATTACATTAATATTTTACGCTAAATTAGCATAATTCAATGCCTGCTTGCATCATCACAAATAAATATTTATGGTCAATAATCAGCTCAAAACATTCTCACATTTAGCACTTGGTTCTTGTCTTAGCAGTTTTAAGTCTAGTAGAGTTCCCAAATGATGAAGTCACAGGGTGTGAAAACATGTTTAGTTGGTGTTTTCTACATTGAGTACACAGTGGAACCTGGATGACATCCAAGTTTCAAATTCCAAAAGCAGTTTCTCAAAGCACACTGTATGATGTAAAGTGAATTCATTCATTCCACTCAAACGATTGTCATCATAAAAGCTTAATCCAATATTTTAAATTGAGTTGTCCCGATCCAATCAAGTAATCGCAAATTGGTGCTGATTATGCAATTTTCACCGGCTGCAAAAGATTTCATTTTTAAATTTAATTTTGAATTTCTAAAGTGCACAAAACAACACACTAATCCTGAGGTACAAAGACATTGCCAAATGGAACAGCAATAGCTTGGTTAGAGTTCGTGTGGTGCATGGAGTGAAAAAGAAAACCACTTCCATGCAATTGTTGGGATTCCACAAAAAATCTCGTTTATTCAAGCTACAACTCTTTGAGCCTGGCTGTACAGCACCTATTTCTTTATATGCTAAGTGCAGTGTGAATAGGTGGCCAACCTCTTTGCCATCAGTGGCGGGGGCATCACCAAAAAACAAAACAAAAACATAGCTAAGGCATAGCACGCTGATGTTAAATCTGACAAGAGTCACTCAGGTCTCGTGAACAGACATGATGACTGTTTGACCTCCAAGTTTATGTTTGATTTGAGGGATGCATTGATTGAAGTCCAAATTGTGCAACTTTTGGGGGTTCCACTGTTGTCATTAAGTACACAGTGGCAATATCAATATCTGCTGTTGGTGTTTTGATATCATACCATTAGAGATTGCCATGGTAAACCTTAAATAATAAGAATAATAATAAAAAAATAATAATAATAGTATGAATGAAAAATGTGCATTTAGCCTAAAGCTACAGTCAAACAGCAAAGTCTGTTAGTGGCCAAACACGCATGATAGAACTACTGCATGACAGGGGAGAGATCTCGGAAGGAGAGAGGTTTAGGGGAAAGGCGAAGTGTTGAAAGACGAGGGAGGAAACGAGAGGGGGAGGGAGGTGGTCGGCTGCCAAGCACAGCAGAAGTGTTGATGGTAAAAGGACAACGAGCTGGTCGCAGCGCTCAAACTAAACATAACGCTCTTGAGCACTCGCTTGGACTCAAGATGCACAGTGCTGAAGAAAGTTGACCTTAATCACACATTGTTTGTCGGTGCTTGTGTTTGTTTACGTTCGTTTATCACAGGCGATGTGAATGTGGCTCCATGGCATAATGGTTTCACATGGAGAGGTGAGCGCCAGAAGAAAAAAAAGCAAAAAAAAAAAAAAAAAGTATGAAGGTAAGCTGCTACAACTTGCTTTTAAAAGGCAGCAGCAAATACTTTTAACCTGGTGTGTATACACATACACACTCTCACAAACATATAGTGGCTTCCCTGCTTGCTGTCCAGTTGAGGTTTGGTGGCCTTGGACAAGGATTGCCTTGTTACTTACTCAAAGGTGTGTTTTAGCTCCAAAATATGCTCGGTGAGAGGCAGGCGGGCTTCGTCTGGGCACGTACGTGTCGAATCTACTGTAAATCCATCCATATATCCATCTTTGCACCCTCTACTCAACAATCTCACTCTTGTTACATTCAGTAAAGTAGCGCCGTCCTATTATTTGAATTATATGACGAGGATGTCACAGTTGAGCACAGATGTCTGTCAAGGCCGAGCTGTTAACAAAAGGCGCAAATAAATTGTGTTTGCTTGTTAGCTGACTATTTCCTGTTTCATGGAGGATAATAAACAGACTAGCAGTGCCATTATGATCCGATGGGGGTGGACTGTTCATTGATGTCATAGTGACACAAATAATGTCATTCATGTTTACATGGATACTCCAAAAATTGAAATGGGGTTTTCCTTCTTGCTACTCCTGAAAACTAAATTTGTCTTACTATTTGCTCTTTTACAATATAATAGTGAAGGGTTTTGCATAGTACTGTATTTCTAACGAGAGACAAGATAAAATGCTATTCACAATGTAAAGGAAGTTTGTTCTACAAGTGTACATGGGGGCTTGTTTTCTAAAGAAGCAGTAAGGAATATGTTTCTTTGTTTTATTTGCTTGTTGTTGTTTTTTAGGTAACATTAGCACCATTGCTATCCTTAGTTAATAGGTGTCCTGGCCAGTCCACCAATGATCTAGACCAACAAAGTGGATGAATTATTATTATTTTTTAAATGACCATAATCTTTGTTACAAGCCAGTTAACCATATTCTTTTGAAGCTGCTATTTTCAGGTACAACAACTAGATATTGTAGCTTTAACAGCTACTTCCATACATGGGAGCTGTTCAACTGCTGCAGCGATGCAGTGTTAATGGCTGAGATAAGACTAATGGTAGCCATTACCAACAAGTCTTATTAAAATATAGGGTAGACTCACTATTACAAATGTTGGGTTATTTCATTCGGCTAATAGGCAAAGACCATGCATTTACCCCACAGAAACAAGTGAAAATACAATGGTTTAGCTATTTCTTCATTGTGATTTCCAAAGCAATTGCTGTATGGTAACTGGAAGAATGAGTCCACATTATCTAAATCAACAGTTGTAATTTGACATTTCTAACCTTCCAAATGCACATTTCCAGCTGTTCAATGCTTCACTACATTTTTTGCTAAATGTGCTGTTCTCTAACAAGTAGCTCAACATCAAAATTCACAACAGGTGTTAGCTCCGACCAATATATTTCCTGGTTTAATTAGAATTTGTATCGAAACAGTCTTCTTCATTATGCTATTGATATTTTAACATAATGACACCAAGGCCTACCTTGCTATTGCAGGGCTTCAAACGGGATGTTCTCAGAGGAAAGTGGCCACTGAGCTTAGAGCGTGAAACAGGGATACAGAGAGACTGGAAGAGTCACAGAAAGGCATTGATGCCGACGTCCTTTGAAATGTATTGGTTGATTCATGGACCGGTTGTCAATTTTGCTGTTCACCTTCTGTTTAGAGAACAGTAAATTGTGCAAGATGTAGTGAAACACTTAACAGCTAGATATGTGCCTTCAAAAGTTTAGAGAAGGTCAAATTTAGATTTTTCCGAGATCTTTTACAGTATTTACCTTTTGAGCGTACCTTTAGATTTTGCTTAATGTTGTCCTTCTGGTTTCCCTCACTCAGATTGCTGTTATGCTCATCGCTTAGCAAGTTTTTTTGTATCGCCGTTCCCGTATTTTGTTGTTGCAAGTTGTTTTGGACATTAAAAGGAATTATAAACCTTCCGGCATCCGCTCTGTGCTCTGGGATCCATCACACAAACTCACAACCTATAAGAGCAACACTACTAACTACTGTTCTGTCCAATACAATTACTTAAAGTAGAAAAACATTTTTTTTTATTATGGTTCAGTGCAAATTAGGTCATCTATTCAGTCCTTCCTTCTCGGAGAGACACACAGTACTGTACAGTATAAACAATCAAGCATAGCAAATTACTGTATATTCGGTGTACACTCACAAGCACACGTCAGCTAAATATTTATTGCAAATGCTACCATCTGTTTTTACTGAGTGTCTGTTACTGAACAGCTACAGTATGTATCACAGAAGACGTTCTTTGTGTGTGTGTGTGTGTGTGTACTTCCTTGTGGCTTGTGCTCTGTCAAAGGTCTACTGACAGTGTTTGTGTTGGATTGTCCATCTTGCCAGTAGATTACTCAATCAGATAATCAAGGGCATAATTGCATCCCATGCATCTAGCAGTGCTTTTATTTCTCTTCCATTATGGCTCATAATGCTCACATGGGTGTCTCACTCACAGATGCTGCAGGCACACATTGATGAGGTACATAGAGTAGCTACAGTAAGGGCTGAGGTTACGTTGCCTTTGTAGAGAGGCTGTCAGTCGGCCCGTGACGTCATATGCTATATTAGTAACCTTCCTTTCCCTCTCTGGAATGCCATCCTATTACATGTGAAAATTTTTTTTTTTGTTAATATAAACAGTTCAGTCTCGTGTGACACAAATGCACCTTTTATGGAGGGAAAACATGATGTACTATACATACACTTGCTTGTATATATACAGGTAAATCTCGATAAATTAGAATATACATCCATTTTCTGTACCGCTTATCCTCACAAGGGTTGCGGGCGCGCTGGAGCCCATCCCAGCTATCTTCAGGTGGGATGCGGGGTACACCCTGAACTGGTCGCCAGCCAATCGCAGGGCACATATACATTATTTTAATTTATTGAGATGACATACCTATGTAAATTTTTGAACAGAAGCCTGCAGACGACTACAGTTTTGATTCATTGTTCTCCAATTTGTAGGGAAACTGTGTGAGGCTGTGTTCTGTGTATATATATATATATCTGTTTTCTACACCGCTTATCCTCTCTAGGGTCATAGGTATGCTGGAGCCTATCCCAGCTGACTGCGGGCGAGAGGTAGGGTACACCCTGAACTGTTTGCCAGCCAATCGCAGGGCACAAAAAACAAACAACCATTCACACTCACATTCACACCAACGGATAATTTAGAGTCTCCAATTCATGCATGTTTTTGGGATGTGGGAGGAAACCGGAGTGCCCGGAGAAAACCCCCTCTTCTATTAACCTACCCTGCACCCACTGCGCTGCCCCAGAATATGTATATATACATATATCCATCCATTTTCTGAGACGCTTCTCCTCACTAGGGTCGCGGGCGTGCTGGAGCCTATCCCAGCTATCATCGGGCAGGAGGCGGGGTACACCCTGAATTGGTTGCCAGCCAATCGCAGGGCACATACAAACAAACAACCATTTGCGCTCACATTCACACCTACGGGCAATTTAGAGTTGTCAATTAACCTACCATGCATGTTTTTGGGATGTGGGAGGAAACCGGAGTGCCCGGAGAAAACCCACGCAGGCACCGGGAGATATATATATATATATATATATATATATATATATATATACATATATATACACACGCACGCACACACGCATGCGCACACTTGGGCTCAAAAATATTACTGCACTGTATTGTCTATTGTATATTTGTCTGAAAAAAAATTCCTTCTCTCACTAGTCTGGCATTTAGCAAATGGGAATAATTTTGGTAATCTAATTGACCTAAAGCAGGAAAGTAATTCTTTTTATAGTGTTACTAAATAATATTGTTTCATCAAATCCTTCAAGTCGCTGTCTGATTCAGCTAAAAAAACATTGCTCCTCAAAATTAGAAAGGTGCGCCTCAAATGAAGAAATGATTTGCAAAACTGTTCCTCAAAGAAAAAAACATTTTGAGCCGTGTGTGTGTGTGTGTGTGTGTGTAAATGTTCAATAAAAAAGGAATATCAATTACAACGTTAGATCACAGACAGAAAATAGAATGTATGTCAGTATACAGCAGCTCCTAATTTAGGATAAAGTATTCCATCGGTCTGGACCTGAAATGCCCAGCACTGTCAGTGTCAATCAATGAGAGCAGAAAGCTGACAGAGGGAAGTGGGTTATGTGAGCTGTGATGCACTCTGCTCTTGCAGTTATAAGAGTAGGATGACAAGCTGGCGTCAGTAGCCTTACATGGGTACAACAACGTGCGGTAAAAGCACTCCACTTAGCAGAGGAGTCTTGAAGGGTGGAGGGAAGAAGGGAGATTCTCGGAGGAAATGATGTGTGTGAATTTCAAATGAGCTTAGTGCATGCAGGACTTGCTAGCGTGTGATGCATCAGCGAAGTAAAGATGAAACGTAGATGTCATGTTGGCTGGAATGTGCACGGTTATTAGGCTAACAATTTTTTTTCATTGTACCCTGCAATACAGGGTGAGGTTTGTATATATATACCCCATCAAATACCAATGGCGGGTTAGTCCCTCTCTCAGGTCCAGCATCTGGGACCCCTTAGCTCACAAATGTTCTTCTGAATGAATTGACCAAAAAAAAAGCCCACTGACAAAATGTTTAAGTTTTAAGGTTGAAATCAACCCCATATTTTCTTTCAATTTCACCTCCTTGTCATCAGTCGAAAATGTTGTATGGGCCAGTACTATAGCTGCGCATGCGCAGAAAGTATGAAACGCTCACTGTAGTAACAACAAAGCTTGTCATGTATCACACACGATAGGGAGAATGCAAAAAGGACATGCAGAATTATACATTTGCTGACAGATGCATGTATGCATTTACTTGACATTACATGCAAAGGCTTAGTCATGCAACTCCACTGTGACACACACACACACACACACACACACTTGCCAGAGGCGTCGTCCGTGGCTGCCATCAACACAATCCATTCACAGGGGACACAAAAGGGTGGAGATGAAATTGTGATTGTGATGTTATTCCTCCCTAAAAATATGTATTTGTACATGAATTATTTAAAGTTGTATTACCTTCCAGTCTTGGCACATGTATCCATGTATCCATGTGTCCATGAACTATTTATTCGGGGAATTTTTAGACTTTTTGTTCAAGTAATCTATCTTACTCCCTTCTCCGAATTTTACTTACAGTATAGTAATAACAACGACAAGCTGGTACTGTGACCTCAAGGAAAACCACAAATCAAGATATACTGCCTTGCCATGAATAAATATACATGGTGATTTTAAAGTAACTCCCGATTTTAAAATACTTATAATTTATTCATATGTTGTTATATTTTTCTCATTTTTTTGTGTATGTTCCATGATTAAAGGAGCAAGTCTATTCTACCAAACCAACAACTTTGGAAGAACTTGAAGGGCGAATACGAGAAGTTATGTCTTCCATCCTACAAGAGTTCCTTATGAAATCAATTAATGCGGTTCCCAGGCGGCTTGACAAACTGGTGGCTAATGCTGGCGCCCATATCGAATTTTAAATAAAACTCCATGCAATACACTTTCTTCTCATGTTTATTGTCTCAGTACTTAAAAATTAGGGAGTTACTTTTCAATCACCCTCTATATAAGAAATATGGCGAAATATGGAAAACTATATATTTTTTTGCTTCAGTCTCAAGTCGTTTTTATTTCATATTCCTCTCAAAGGAACTTTAGAATTGCATTTTGTGCCCGTTGTTATTTTGGCACTGGGCTTGTCATTCTGGGGTTTTGTGTGCTGTTGTAGAAGACGGTTGCCTTGTCGCGTCACTGTGGAGGAAAAGCCTTCTGGTTATTTATTATGTTGACCTCACGTGTGTTGAGTAAACCCGATGTCAGACGAGGATATTCCTGAGGAATCACAGCTAACGCCATCACACCGATGAAACACTGGATTACATGTGTGATGAGGCTACAGCTTAACTACATATAGTATATGGAAAGCGAAAGTCACGGTATACTCAGAAGCGACATTATTAGCGACGCTACATTAGCTGTGTAGCTTCTGAATGTGACTCTAATAATTCTTTTTAATCGTTCATAAAATGCAATATATTGTAGTGAAGTGTGTTTGCTGTGAATTACGCAATACGCAAGCTCGTGACAACGAGACATTTAACCAACAAATCAAAACATGGCGGATATTTACGTTGATAAAATTATGACTGTCATTAGTATGAACATGAATAATTATGCTCACTTACCTTTATGTACATCCTCAAGCTCTTCACATATCAGCGGGGGTGGGGTCCCATACCCCTCGCTTTCAAGTGAGCTCCCGACCACACTTTGTTTCAAGGGCTATACACTGATTCGTCTTAGGCCTTCCCCTAGGAACTCTTTGTCTCATCACACAGTCACACACACTAAGTGAGCATGTAATTAGATCAGTAAGCAACGGCCAGTGTGGTCTAGTTTCACGGGGCTTCTTGAGATGCGTATTGCGAACAATTAGCATGAGCGAGCGACACTAATGTGGTTTTGTGCAATGACGACGATGCGGGAGGAAGGTGGGGTTGGAGTTGTCATCGTACTATCCACTCTCATTCACACACACGTTCACATGAAGCCACACAGGGATGAATATAAACACACAGGTAGTCTCAACTGTTCCCCCCTTGAAAAACATCAATGGGGCGGTGGGGTGTGTGTTGATTTTTTTCCGTTCTTCCTTGGTGTCTTGTGGCTCATTAGAAAGGAAATTAAATTTTGCAACAAAAACACACATATGAGGGGGGTGGCTATCGGGTTGACTGAATTTCATTCTTGGCCACCCCCTGGCTCTGCCTCTGTCTCGGCCAGAGTCCATAGCACAGGGAACAGTTTCTTAAGGGTGTTGGACTGGAGGCCTTAGGGCTAATCCCAATTCTACCCCTTAGCCCTTCTCCTTCGTTTTAGCCCTTGGTTTTGCGCATGCATGACAATGAAGGGGTATCCCATTTCCTAGGGGAAGGGCTAAGACAAAGGGGTACGTAGGCCTTTAAACCAAGTGTGGTCGGGGAGCTCATTTGAAAGCGAGGGGTATGAGACTCCACCCCCGCTGACAGGTGAAGAGCTTGCTTACAAGATGGCGGAATGGAAAAGGAAGTACATAAATGTAAGTGAGCATAATTATTGATATTCATACTAATGAATTCATGTTTTTAATCAACGTAAATATCATTCATGTTTAATTGTTGTTTAAACGGCTTGTTATGATGAGTTCGCGTATCGCTAGTCTACCGTCAGACTACGGTGACAAATTCACAGCAAACACACTACAATTTACTGCATTTTATGAACGATTAGAAAGAATTGTTAGACAGCTAATTGACATTCAGAAGCTACGTAGCTCCTGTCTGTACCGTGACGTTCGCGTTCCATATAGTTAAGCTGTAGCCTCATCACACATGTAATGCAGTATTTCATCGGTGTGACGCCCTTAGCTGTGATTCCCCATGAATAGACTTTTCTAACATCGGGTTTACTAAACATACATGAGGTCAACGTAATAAATAACTTTTCCTCCACAGGGATGTGACAAGGCAACTGTCTTCTACAACAGCATACAAAACTCCAGTACGACAAGCCCAGTGCCAAAATGACAGCAGATGTTCCTGTGACAATGACAATAAAATTTTATATTCATTCTGTTTGAGATATTTTCTTTTTTATACTGTATATATGTTTACAAATGTTTGGTGATGTGTTTTATGATGGTTGTTGTTGCTGTTATTTATTGGCTGACATTAGGCCATAAAGTTTGTCAAAATGTTCCTCCTATAAAAAATTTTTTTCGAGTAGATAAAGATTAAATATAGAAATGTATGCACCCTGTCATGTGATATGAATATAAACATTTTAAAAATATCAGTCACCTTTAGAAACTGCACAAAAAAACACGTTTAAATAAAAAAAGAAATTCATAATAATAGTAACATTCATTTGACACAAGACGGCATCTTGGAAATGTAAACAATTGTTGCATCTGCCTACAATACAGCCAGCAGGTGTAAGGGGTGATGATGTGTCGTCCCAATTCCTAGGGCCATTCACCCTTCCCCTTAGCCCTTCAAACAAAGGGCTAAGGGGAAGGGGTAAGACAAAGGGGAAGGGCTAAGGGGTAGAATTGGGTCTGGCTCTTAGTTTCAGCACTATACAGTTGGACTGCTAAGGACTTAAGGTGAACAAGGACTGAATTGGCTAGAGCATTTCCGGAAACGTGACGGCAGACGTTGCATCTACCAGATGCTTCAAAAGCAGATATTGGGCACTGGATGACAAGATAGAAACACTTTATGCTTGAGAATGGACAACTGATCTACTTAAAGATGAAAAGTGGGTGCAGTATCCGTGTCCACTGGATACTGCACCCTTTACCGGTCGCTATAAGTATTAAAATCCATTTAGCATGCGTTTCTTAAAAACATAGCGGCCACACAGTACAACATGCAATATTTTGTTTTAACATTAGGTTTAAATAATTTTTCATGACCATACCTAGTAGACTAAATACCAGAGGTGGGAGTAAGTCACATACTGTATGTGCAAGTCACAAGCAAGTCTCGAGTCATAACCTTCAAGTCTCAACCAAGTTCCGAAGTCAGTGTGGTAAAAAAATCAAGCAAGTCGAGGTGCCACTGAATTTCAAGCGAGTCGAGTCAAGTCATAACTTGGTTTAAGCACATCGCAAGTCAAGTCATACAATCTTGCTTCAGTCGCAACATATATTGGAGTGGTAATAAAATGTTTTTTCACAAACCTGTACAACTCATTTAACAACAATGGAAATCTTTTCTCATCACTAGGGATGGGGCTGTGTTCAGAATTAAATTTAGAAGCACTCACTCTGGACAATTGACAATTGTCATTAGATTAAAGGTTATGTTTCATATGCTGTGGTCTTAATTTTAAAAACATAGTGCAGTCATCTTAATCACAGAGCCGACACAACAGATGACAATTTAATGGTGACACTTGAATAAACGCGTTCAGTAGTATGAAAATTATATTCACACGTAGCTACTCACAGAGCTGCCAACCTATAAAATGTTACTTCAGAACATTTTGTCCAAATTGATCTCAATTTCCATACTTTCAAAATTTTGTCAAATAATATTACAGTGGTACAGTCACAATCATTAATAAGTTATTGCTTCAGTATTTGTCATTTTAATGTTTTTATTACATCAACCTTGTAATGGCAGACGGAGTTCCAGCCTGAATCAGCGTACCAATATCTGAGATTTCAACGTGCCATCATCAAAATCTGTCGATTGATTAATTTGCCTTTGCCAATTCTGTTTTCAACCCTGGTAACAAAAAAACAAACAAGCAAACTAACAAACAACAAAAAAAGCAAGTCTATTAAATGAGATTAATCAGATCTCAAACGTCAAAATTAAAATTCAGCAGTATATTTTGCAAATACATATTGAATTGGATAGTTTACGTATGGACAATAGCTTTGGTTTCTATTTTGTGCAATGTACTTCTAGTACATGTCTTCTCTTGCATTCTATGTATATTAAGTACAATGTTTATATTTCCTATATCCACAATTGCTGCTAAAATGATGCAAATTTCCCCAATATGGGACTAAAAAAGGTCATCTCATTTTACAAATGTTTATTAATTATAATAATAATAATAATAATATACTTTTAACCTGCCCACGTTCTGAAGTGACGTATGCAGTGACATACTAATTAATTTTCGGTTGAGACGCAGCATCCTGTGTGGACGTCTATTGTTTTATATTTCTATCTCTAAACACGTATTAATTGGCCTCTTATTTTGGTGTTCAAAGTTGGTTACTCTCTGCGAAAACGCGGTTCCAACCAGACCTATGTGACAAGTGTACTGTATCACCAAATCACTTATTTCAATGTTTTGCGACTGCATGACAATAGTTTAGCAATTACCATGGCTTTGACATCGTCTTCGCCTATCCACTCCTCGTCCTCTCTTCGTGACAATTATAAGAGGCATGGTAAGAAGTGTATCGTTTTCGATACCATGGAGGCAATGATCATTGACTTACAATGGGTTGTGGATGCGCCGGTAATGTCAGACGCTGGATTGTTTCTTTTCCCAATACCCGGAACAATCAGTGCTACGGCTGTAATGAGTCAACGTTCAATGATTTCCGTAACAAAATACAGACGCTCGTAACATTTCACAGGTCTGTACTCACAATTTGTACTGTACTTACTGATGGTGGAACGCACTTTTGTCAACGACATTTTTTTATCGACATGATCATAATGCAAAGTGATCCGATACGGCAGACCAATAACGCACCTGGCATCTTCTAGTGCCGACTCTTTCGTCATGCCTGCAAATGTCTCCACACCTTTTTTTTTTCCTTCTTTTTTAATCTCCAGAACTGACCGCAAATTCAGCGGTTGACATTATATTTTAGGCGCTACTTTGTGCTCAAGAGTGCACACTGCTTCGCCTCATTAGTAAATGAGAGGGAGAGAAAAAGAGTTTTACGTGCCTATGAACAGAAACGAAAGGACAAGGACAATTATCATAAACTCTCCCACCCCTACTTATGTTACTTAGTTGGACTAAAGTGTTCATAGTCACATCTTTTTTTATTTTTAATCGTCCCACACCAGTCTATGAAACCTAATGTTTGACCAGCTAGCTAAACTGTTAAATTAGCTTACCTATATTTGTGAGTTTTGTAGTGACAGATGAAGTTCGACATTGTTGTTGTGTCTTTAATGCGTTGAGTTGCACACCATGAAGGTTGCCATCTTCTTTTTGCAGACTTAACCAACAACGTAACCCTCAATCCACATTTATTATCTTGGGAGCTCCTTCCATCGTTGTTCATGCTGGTGGCTACTTCACACTGGCAAGTGTGCAACAATGCAGACTGTGTTGGCGCAAATGACCCCTCAAAATGTTATTTTTTTTCTTTAAAATAAGGAAAACTGTCTTAATTAAAATGCAGATTTCCAACTTTAAACGAAATAACTTGTCAAGTGCTATAGTTCAAATTAAAGTCAAGTCAAATCTCTTGGCTACCAAGTCGAAAGACAAGTCTTAAGTATTTGGCAAGCAAGTTGCAAGTCATAAAACTGGCAACTCGAGTCGATTTGAGTCAAGTCATTTGACTCAAGTCCCCCCATTTCTGTTAAATACATTGAACACAAGACATGCTGAGATCGTGGCAGTGTTGACAGGGGATGGTGCAAAATTACTGTCTGGAGGATACTGTCTGGAGTAAACAAACTGAAAACCTTCACCAAAAAAGTTAACACAAAAATATACTGATTATAAATGATGTTTACTAGTAAGTTGCATGTTCAGCCAAAATCGCATCAGAACAATTGACAATATACACTCTGTACCTACTGCAGCTTTTCTTTTTAGTTTAGCGCGAACCTGCAGTGCAGGAAGGAAAGGTAACTGTCCAACGTTTTTACTCAAAAAGCCACTTTCATTCTCATCATTTGACTGCTATGGCAAGCAAATTGTAATATCATTGCAGCCATGGGATGGCGGGGGCGGTGTGGGGTGAATGGTGAGTTGTATGCACGTCAACCCTTGGTAGTGACAGAAAGTGATGAGTCGTTTTCTTCATCAGTAGCTGCTGCTCCTCTTTTTATTTCTAGATGGGTTGAGAAATTATGGAGGCATGAGGGCAACAAAAGAAAGGACAGCAAATGAAGAGGAATGTGTTACCTCTTCCCCCCCTCATTTTGCACTCTACTGGCAGTAGCTGCACAGGTCTCTGACTGTAGTTTGTATCTATATACTCGCTAACTGTAGCTTGTGTTTATACAGTATACGTCTATCTCCAGGTTATAGACCAGTCACTCTGAGCAGATCCCAGGTCAGTTATGTTTCAGAGGGAAAGCCAATGATGGATGTGTTGACAATGCCATTTTCAGGGAAAATGGCTCCAATCAATGTGACTACGATGTCTACAATTGACAAATGTGTGCGTCTGTGTCTTCCTGTTACTTAATGTATGCTTTTAGTTCCTAAAATTCCTTGTCCTATGTGCTTACATTTTATACATATCCATTTGAGAGGGGTGATACTGCTTCCCCCCCACATTGATAATGTAAACGTACTTTTTGCACCATTCTCACTGGGATGGAGGGAATTATGCGATACCTCCACGCGATGCAGGAGTGGGGGCCGGAGTTGTTGAAGGCAACCGGAGCAGACCGCAGTTTCGTAACTCCTCAGTGAGAGTAGACTTTTAACTCCGTAAAAGTAGTTCTGCCTGTGTCGAGCCGAAACCTACGACTGTGTCAGAGCAGATTTGGTGCGTGAGAGTTAGCTGTTGCGATAAACCCGTATTTTAAGTAGGACTCCTGATATAGTGTTGTTTCGTTCGTGAACGTTTCGTTCAAAAGAACAAATCTTTTGAGTAAATGTAATGAACTGAATTAGTTTATGAAATGATGTCGTTCTTTGAGCTCTGCCAGCGGAAACAAAAGCGTTCGAGCCGGCTGGGACCGGAAACGGAAGCGTTCTGTGCAGCCTTGATTTTCAAAATAAAACACATTGACACGCGAATCACAATACAACAGAAATTATATAAATTGGTCATTCTTTCTCTGCGGCCAGGTACAAATGCCTCACGGCCCAGTACCGGTTCGCGGACTGGGGGTTGGGGACCACTGCCTTAAACTCATGATCACCTCCCCCAACATGATACCTACTGCATTCTGAAAGTATAACACTTTTGTTCATAGTACAATCATAAAAGAAACAACCTCTAAATAACGCCATTAAATCACAAAATATTGTACAAAAACGCTTTGTAACTAATTGTGGCATTAAAGAAGAGACAGTGGCATTTCACATATTTGAGGATGAATACCATTATTACTAAAGCAATAAATACAGTTACCTTTATTTTCCAATACATCACCTCCAAACAACTCTAAACCTTGCAGAGGTTGTAGTGTATACCTGTGTGTTTGACACCTGCACTTGGGATTATGAAGGCCTTGGGCAGATTACACTTACATGGCAACACATAGAAGCAGAAATGTTATTGGACAAAAAAAAAGAAAAAAAAGAAAAGAAAATCGACATATACTATATATATATATACACGACTGAAAGCTGGGCAACCAAGACACAAGCTATGAAATGATGACAAATACTGTTGGCAATAAATTAATATATATTACTATATCTTTTCATTATATTGTATATATTATATTAAATATGGCTTATAATTAAATAAGTTGTAATTGTAGGTAACTGCTTTTGATAGTGTTTAGGCCTGCAGAGAAGGCTCTCACTACACACCACTCCATGAATGTATTGTATAGTTGGCACCATATTAGATATGTTTCACATTGGCCTCAATGATGGAGATACACATCTCTACTAACTACATTTGAGCAATTACTCAAAAAATAATTTTAAGTACTTTTTAGATGGCTGATTTGATAGATATAGATAAACACATAGATATAAGCTTCAGCAAACAACAATGATCCCTCATTTTGCACTGACCTTCAGTTATCAATGTGTAACGACCCACGTATTCTAATAATATACTCTCGTACACACTACCTGCAGCTTGGTTGTCATGCATAACCTGCTATCAGAGGAAACCCTCAACAAGTCGGCATGGGCGTAGTATTATAGTGACCAACTGAGCCCCGAACAGCTACCGGTTGTTTATGGTCCATTGATGAGTCACTTTGATCTTTGTCCCAATGTATCTTAGCAACCAGGTATTTTCAATACCTTGGATTTCTGTGTATTACAGGTCTTCCTATCGCTGGACCAGCTGTGAACACTTGCAATTGGCAGATGCAGAATGTGTGTGTGTGTGTGTGGGGGGGGGGGGGGGGGGGGGGGGGGGGGACAGGGCGGAGGGAGGTTCATGAAGCGGCAGTGGAGAGCAGAGAAGCAGATGAGCAGAGAGGGCAAGGCAATGTTGGTGGGCTGCACCAGTGAAATGTCAGTTGCTCTATATTGAGGTCCATGTGCCATTTGAACTGCAGTTAAGGACAGAGATCACTGCAGAGGCTGCTTCAGCATATTGTACCACAAGACTTCTTGATTTGACCGTGTGTGCTCAGAACCAACACAAAAGATGCAGAGGAGGCACTCATCGGGTATTATGGGATGCCACCTGGACAATTCACATCCTGCTAAGCAGGTAGAGTGTTTGTTGACTTGAAGACTTCATGGACACTATGTGCATGTACCTGTCCTGTGTTTGTGCATGCGTGTGCTGAAAATCAGAAAGCCATTTAATCAGTAATGGGGAAATGGGACAACTTGAAGCAATGTCTAAATTAAGCTTGATGCAGCTTAGTTTTTAGGTCAATTATGTATGTGAGCGTTTGGTGTCTGTAAGCAGGAGAGTGAAACGGCTGTTGAGAGATTTAGTGTCACTATTATTCTTTCATGACCACCATGTTCCTTTAATAAGATTGTCTATGTTAGTTTTATCTTATTGCGAAGACAACACAATTGCTTTGCATGGCTTTATTTTCATGATTTCTTGCTGAGTTGTAGTAGCAATCTTGAATACTATGGCTTGAATTTCCCATCAGGTGATCAATAAAAGTATTGTTTTAAAACATGTTTTTTCGAAAAATATCCTATTTAAAAAGAATTGTAAAATGACCCAAGAAACTCTATCAGCACCCAGCTTGTACTCAATCCAAAATGAACCCATCTTTTGTCATTATCAACAAATCAATATATACACTTGCTTCAACTTAATTGCCTTGCAACTCTGATCTCTGCAGTCTTGCAATAGTTTGTAGCTCTGTAGTCATTCTCTTGGATCCAGAACATGAAAATGGCCTTTGGCATGTGTTGTTAACTTTCGCTGCTGAGGCATGCATTTTTAAAGACAGGAGGAATGATGGCATTATATGATTACCAGATATTTCATTGGGTACCCCTGCACATTTTGAGCTGTGGTACAATGTAGCCACAGTGCAGATACCGTCACCTACATCACTTGAATTTACTCTAATCAAAAACTAAACTATTATTTTGGGAAGAATTTTGAATACATTTATATAATACAGGTTTACTTTAAGTTGTGCACAGTATGTGTAGAGTTTTTTTTCTTTTTAATGCTCTAATGAAAACAACTATAATATAATGTACAGTTAGTGTAGATTATATTGTGGAGGAGCTCAGCTGGCCTGCTCGAGTGAGCTGTTCCCATTTTCACTTGACTGACCACAGCCTGCCTTCGGACTCAGCTTCTCTCCCTCTCTTTCATTCTCTCTTTCACTTTGCTTTATCTCTCTGCTCTCACCATCTGCCTTTATGCCCAATCTGCCTACATATCTTCTTACTGTCTCAGGAGAAGACTGGGGGATAGGGGGAGAGGGGTGGGTAGAGTAAGAAAACTAAAATAGTTGGAAAGAGCTGATATGGGAGGAGGAGGAAGAGGCGTATATGGGAACCAAGAGGGATTCAACATTGTCATGGCTCTAGAGGCAGAGTGAGCAGGAAAGGTTTGTTTGATGTGATGAAGTTATACATCCATGCGCTGATATACAGGATGGATTGCAGAACCTTCCACTATATACGATCAGTGACACTGATTCAGCGACACTGGTTGACTTTCAAGTTCCAATTTCAAAGCATTTATTTCCATGCATCCATCCATTTTATATTTGCACTTGACCTCGTTAGAGTTGCGAGTGAGCCGGAGCCTATCCCAGCTGACTTCAGGTGAGAAGCAAAGTACACCCTGGACTGGTCACCACAGTGATGGTTAGCACATCTATATCACAGTTCTGAGGTTTGGGGTTTTAGATATGTGACTTGCCATTGGCTGGTGCCTAGATCATCCGTGAACCTGTTAAAAATGGATGGATGGACAATTTAAACCGTCGCCATAGCCATGATACAGCAATCATGCGATAACTGATACAATGGAAGAAAATCTGCAGTGAAAAGACATTTATTGTCAATCATCATTCGGCATTTTGGTTCAGTAGAATATTGACACACCAACATCAGGTAGCGATTCTGTTGCTGTGAGAAGCTGAAGTGTGATACAGCTCGAAATCAATATTTTGTCCCGCACTAGAAGTTGTTGTGAAATGGAAAAACATGTTTTTAGTACAGTAAATTGCACAATTGTCAGCCAGCTTTACTGATCAT